>NC_133500.1:5995931-6139772 GCF_025370935.1 Choristoneura fumiferana
AAAATAGTAGAATTATTATATATTTTTTTTTACAACGAGTTAGTGTTATGCCTATGTCACAGATGACTAAATATTGACTATCGATATCGAGAATATACACTCATTTAGACTTTGCTCATGTCTAGCTTTAGATACATTCTTGACTGAGCCCGGCCGCCGATAACTTTAGTAGGTAGTATGGCGTTTTTTCGGAGTGCATTGCTACTGAACTGTCAGGTTGGCTTCAGTTCATACAGAACCCAGAAATCAAGAACCAAAATCAGAAGAAATGTATAAGTTCATATATTGATAAATTTTTTATTGTGAGCTTACATTTTTTTTTAATTATGTGTGACTATTATTACAAATTATATATTTTTAAGCTCTGATACCTTGACTTTTGTATTTAGGACTATTGCATGGTAGTGCGCGGCTAGTTAGCAGTTTTATAAGATCTCCGCTTACAAAATTGTAAATTCTCGCGTCACTGCTTTCATTATAGTGGCACATAATAATGTTTGATTTTGAGTTTGCTATATTATATTATAGGCTGGATGATGGTTTTTTGGAGTCTTTTGTATTTTTTATTTCAAACTCAAATTTGTTACTTTACGGGTATCCCGTGAAACCAATATCGAAAATACAAACTGAGACATGGATGCACAGAAAAACCAGAAAAAGAGACCCGGGCTGGGAATCGAACCCAGGTCCTCAGCAATCCGTGCTGCGTGCTATAACCCCTACACCACCGCTGGACAGGAATCTAGACACGAATTTTTCCTATGCATACATATCTCAACGAAACAAATACGAAATGAAATAAATACTTGAATAATTGAGTGGTTTCGGTGTTACCAGGTTCCTTGACCCTTGATGCGTGGCTTTACTGGTGCGTCCATGAGGCACATGTGCCATATGACCAGTGATGTAAATAATGGAGTTGTTCTTTCGAAAAAATAATAAACTTTATTACATACATTATAATAATTATTTTTATTCTTGAACCACATTTAGATAAACAATGAAAATTGCTACGGGGATATTATATTACCTTATCATTACTATGGCGACGTGTCAAAAGAACGCTGCACATTGCTTCGGGACAGAGAACTTGTTAATTTGCGGAACCTCATATAAATTGACAACAATATTTTTTACTTTACTTCTGCGCTACGAACCGTGCCCGACAACTACGTCCATGTGAAATATCTATACAAAAAGTTTACATACACGCCCGCTCTCTTTCTCTTCCATGTAAAACAATATTTTATTATGTATGTATAGTATATGTCACACAAGCTCGACTAGCTGTCACAAATACCTACTATATAACTATTATTAGGTATTGTGTGATATATATATTATTTCATGTAGGAGGAGGGGGTGGAGGAGGGCGTGTACTGTATGTTATTATATTATGTAGAAACGTATCACATAGATCTAACTGTGCCGCACCGTTGACAGCAGAGAAGCTTAGGGCAAAATTAAATACTGTAGGTTCTAGATACTGACTAACAGTCAAGCTCAAAAAAATTTAATTGCTAGTGGTACGGTTGGCTTGTTGATTGACTGGACAGCGGGCATATTTAACTTGTATCACAAAGTTTATACTTTTTTTTTGTTCTCAAAGTATTAGCTGAATCTAATGCCGACGTTGTTCACTAGCAGACCTGACCCCCCTGATCCTGATAATTATTCTCAAACGCTGTCTAATGCGACGTACTGCATTTTACTTACCCCAAAGAAAAGATTGTATGGTAGAACTGCAACTGACACAGGCAGAACGGCAGTGATGGGTCTGGTAATTGCAGCCTGCTCGCGTGCACAGACAGATGAGAGAAATAGAGCAACAAAATAATTAAAATAAACTGGAATTAATCAAAATACCACGCACAGGACTTATCACGCTAACGCACACGAGTAATATTTACCTCGACGTTTCGGCAACATTACAGTGGCCGTGGTCACGAGTAGACTGAAGTGTGGGGTGTCAAGTCTGCCTAGCAGCGCGAGTCCTTCGAACTACCCGCACTTGGTCATTTTTATTTGTCACCCCACACTTCAGTCTACCCGTGACCACGGCCACTGTAATGTTGCCGAAACGTCGAGGTAAATATTACTCGTGTCTAAAAATATATTGTTTCCAAAATAGTTACTTGATTTATAATGCATAATAATTGGCATGATAATTGGGATATGAATTTACTGTACCAGCGGGAAAATTACAAATTAATTATACCCACTGCCCTGTCAACCAGACTAGTTAGCCGTAGATACTACAGGCAAAGAGCGATCAAAAAGTAGCAAAGTAAAGACATTCCCTTTTTACTCTTAGTATTTGAGGACATGTAAAACTATTTGAGCATTTCCAAATAAAGTTTGTACATTTGATTTGCGACTCCTATTTGTGATAAAAATTTGCAGGTTTGTAGAGTGAACGATATTGAGTCGTAATAACATAGTCTCTCAAAATGTCCCAATTGGTTTGATTGGTTTTTGTTACCAAAACTATGGATTTGCGGTAACAAAAAAGGAACTTTCCATACAAATTAATTGGGACATTTCGGGAGACTATCTACCTGCTAATTTTTACCCAAATCGGAGTCGCAAATCAAATGTACAAACTTTTTTAGAAATGCTCATTTTAGCACTGTAGCTTGCTGTAACAAAGTACCAAACTGTTCAGCTACCTATGAGCTTGACTGCTTCGAATTAGGTTTGATGCAACATCTGTCTCCGATGATGACGTGTCAGCTAAACTGAACGTGCCCGTAGTCTGCAAGTACGACGGATTATTTGCGGTAGTTCTAGTTCCTTCACAAGACCTTGAAGAAAGAACTGCGTTATTTTTCCGCCTTTGTACCTTTGCAAGAACTGAAGATGCTACTGCGAAAGGAACAAAGGCAAAAAAATAAACGCAGTTTTTCCTTCAAGTCTTGTAAAGGAACTAATGCAAAAAAACGCAATAGTTCCATCGCACGAACATCCAAAGGAAACACTGCCAATAATCCAGTACACACGACTACAAGCCTGCTGAATCGGAAAAAAATCCTAGCAGATAATACTTACAATAGGTAGTTATATGATACGAATCGACAACTGTTTTCGACTCGAAGGTAACAAAGGGAGTGTAGATGATTTTGGAACTGCTCGTAGTCTTCTGCTGATTGTGCCAAATCATCGGTTATGATATCCTAACAAATCAATTTATAGAGATAAGTAGGTACAAAATTAGCACGGGATAATTTTTACCGCAATTTGATCGGCGCAAGTTATCGGCGAGTGGGTGAACTTTTGCTGTTATGTAAGTATTTCGTAAGTATTTATAAAGGCAAAACATGGCCTAAAAATGCATGAGATTTGGCAAACGTATTCCTTGAGGATCGCAGAGGTGCAAGAAGTTTTTTTTTAATTCGAATACCTACACTACAGAGTAGATTTTTTTCTTCAACGGGAGCGAAGCCGCGGGATTAAGCTAGTAATTATATATACGAACTGAGAAATCCAGATGCAGAAGCCTAGATAAACTCTTCGTCAACTCTTTTCATGGTTAGCAACTTATTAATAATTGATATTACCACAGAAATTGAGTGATGATGATGATGATAATTAGGATAGTAAACTCTGTATGGATTTTATTACCTCTTTTGATAGAAAGAGCTTACACGAAGCACTGTTCATAAAATATTAGGTATGTCTAAAGGCACTGTTACACATGCTCGTTACTGGACTGAAGCAAACGCGTTCACACTTGCTTATTACCTTTCCCCTTCCACCCCGTCTCGAGCTTGCCACTAATAAGCATGCTCGATAGTAGCATGTCCTGTTCACACATGCTACTAGCTAGCATTTGCTCAATAGTAGCATGCTTTCTTGCTACTAAAGAGCATGTGTAACAGTGTCTTAAGGGACTTTGGCTTTACGGATGCCCTTGATAAACTTGATTGCCTGTGCATTCCTGTGCGTGTCGTACAAGATGACTAAGAGCCCTGGTGGCAGCGCTCTCTATTGCCAACTACGAATTCCAAACTCCAGCTCTGCGGCGTGGAAGGTAAGGACAAACCACCGCACTATTTTCCCAAGAAACTCGTCCTGTAGATTTGCTACCGATTTTCAACCGACGACCATGACCACTTTAGCAAGAGTAGTAACTACGAAAAGTAACTATAAATATAACCTGAATAATAGCAAGACCATCAACCAAGACAAGAAACCGTGGTCAGAATCTCGGTAATTTCTCAATTATCGTACACATATTATGACCACTTGAAAGGCGTTTGGCTCGTATTATAATATGCGAACAGTTATCCAAGACCCTGCTTCTAATTATCAATAAAAATACTTATAGATTTTATAGGTCGTAGTAAAATTTTCGAGTAAAGTACAGTTAGTACAAATTTCGTGACTCGATAAAAAAATGTGAATATTACTCGAAGGAGTACCCCGATCGGTAGCTAAGTGTCGCAATAGACTTTCGCTAGCTGGCGCTGTCTATTTGAGTGTGTGCGTGAGCTCCTAGTGTCCGTATACGGCCGCAATCGACGTTCAAAGTAAAGCACCTCGTTTGCGCTTTGGCGGAATATTTCATTTCGAGTGTGGGGTCAAAAAATCGGTTACGCTTAGATACTCCGCCACTAGTTTTTTGGTGAAATAATTCTTCATAATTTACGAAAAAACCTGAAAAGGAACTATTGATAACAGCGCCATCTAACGGGACATTGCTCATGAGCTAACCAGGAGCAACCCCTTAACTTCAAATCGATGTCATTTATTTAGAGACTAAAGTTTCTGAAAGTGAAAACCTTTTATGTATATTTTATATAAAAAGTGAGGAAATGTAGGAAATATTTTTAGTAAGTAAGGAAAAAAATCAGAAAATAACTGATTCTCTATTAAGAATCACGGTGTTCGCAGAACAACTTTTGTATTTCATAGAAATACAATGAAGTACAAACTTATTTGTGCTAGCTTTAAAAATAACCAAAAGTGCCTAAAACTAGAAACACCTACACTGACGGCGGAGGCGGAGCGGTGCGGAACAGATGTAATATTCGAACTAACATGAAAGAGGCCACGTAGAATACCGCGCGGAAACAAGCGTGGCGCGGTATTCTGTGTGGCCTCTTTCACGTTAGCTTGAATATTATATCTGGTACTGCCTCTGCGCCGCGCCGCACCGCTCCGCCTCCGCCAGTCAGTGTGTTTTAAGTGTGTTAGCTTAAGTCCGAATCACAATCGTCCGGTTCTTTGTCGTCTCAACCAAATCGTCTCAAGGATGGAAGAAATATCGTTTTTCATAAATAAAATCAACCGTATTTCATTATTAAATGGAATAAACAAGATTGACATGACCGGTGACGGCTGATATGGGTTGCTATCAAATAATATCACTTACGTAATATTTGGATCATTATTCGAGCGTTTCAATCTCCTCATTTCATGGTCACATTTTTTTATGAATAAATCTGAAGAATTTTATGACATTTTCGATTATTTTGTATGTACTTCTACTGCTCATTCTACCTACTTAAATGTAAAAAAAAATATATTTTTCTATCGTTTTTTTCTGTTTGTGGAGTAGCAGTGCAAGTTAAAACTTGTATTAGTTTTTGTATGTTCTGTATGTGTAGTATTCTTTTGTTTACAAATAAGATTTTTACTTTACTTTTACTAGATAATACATTAGTTAAATACTAAAACTGGACTTATCACGCTAGTAATAGTTAACTCGGCGTAGTAAAGAATTATTCTGACATTTTAATTTGGCATGATAGAATGGGTTTGAGCCCTAAAATCTCAAACCGCCTGTTTAGATTTTGAACATTAGTGCGCGTGTTGCAGCAGCCGCTGAGTCGCGTTGCTCCGAAGACGAAGGGCTACGGATTAGCCCGAACATGTCGAGCTAAACTCGATTTAAAACGTGAGTTATCCGGGTCAATATATTTAATATGCGCCTGTTTAGATACTTACGAGTAGGTACAATTTGGCAGGAGTGTTGTTCAAGCAACATTTGCCATTGGCCCGCACGAAGTGGTTTGCTTCAATCATCTTTCATAAGTAATGCGAACTGCTGCTAAGGAATGGAATTCGCTCCCGTCGTCTGTTTTTCCGGATAAATACAATCTAGGGCTCTTCAAGGCTAGAGTGAATAGGCTGTTACTGAACCAGTGAGATACACCTTTGGCCTCATCTGCACTTAACATCAGGTGAGATAGTAGTCAATCACGGTAAGTTTTAAGAGTATGTATAAATATATATTTATCTACATGCATATCATAACTTCCCTATTATATGTTCAGAAACGACTATCAAATGGCCTTTATTAAGAAACCTGGTATCTGCGGGTGCATCTTAATGTTCACATTAAAGTACAGTGCATCTTAATGTTTACATTAAAGTATCGGTAATACTTTTTTTAACAATGCATATCTGTACATATTGTAGAAAACTTATGACATGCATGTAGATAATAATAATAATTATAAATAAAATCTTAGTTTTTTATTATCTGTTTTATTTAAGCTTTGGTAGGTACTTCAAACTAGTTATCAGTAACACTAACTTAAAAATACAGGCCATATCTGAACATATTATAGAAAACTTATGATATGCATGTAGATAAAGTTATGTATGCGGCTATACATAATTAGGCATTAAAACACTCGTGTGATCTTATTATGAAACTTGCCTTAAAAACCACACTCGTACTTTAATGCCTCTCATTATGCACCAGCCACATAAATAACTAATATGATAATATGAAATTTCTTGAAATATCAGATTTTCCCATGCCCAATCTTATCGATCACGCGTACGAAGCCGTGGGTCAAACAGAGCTAGTGTATAATATTTCTGCCATAATGTATTAATTATTTAACATGTTTGTTTCAGGTAAGGGTACCAGGAGCACAGCTCTCCAAAGAGGTATTTTCGTCGCTAGTGCAAACATTTGCGATCCCAGGTTTATTTGCAGCCCCGCTATTAAGCTTATCACGGGAAATTTTAGCAGAAGCACTTCCCCCACTTCCTTATGATAAAAAGGAGCCTTTTAAAACGCATTATTATTCAAAGGAAAGATAAATTGACTTATGTTTTTAAATACTGTTTTATTTCGAGATTCGACAACAAGATCAAACAGAAAAAAAATTTAGTCGGTGCACGAATTTTGTTACGGCCTTTTTTATCACTCTTTGATAAGTTCCTGACCCTGTATATGACAGATACCATTGATGTGGTCTCTATTTATTTTGTTCAATTAAATAGAGACGGCATAACAAACTTTTGTTATACTTACTTGGAAAATATCAGAATTTTGTCAGACACTAGTGTAACGGGTGGTTTCACTCTAATTATAACTTAGCACTAATTATTAGTACTTCACTCGTACAGAAATAGAACTATGTTTGAAAATTTAGACTTAATTATCCTCCCAGAAACTATATTAAATTTACTATATAAAGCGTAGCTTAGTCCAAAGAGGCAACGTTATCAAGACTGACACTTTACCCTTCACTATTCCATGCACAAAGAAGCTTTAATAAATTTAAGAACTAGACTGTAGTAAAAACTAGGAGGAGGAATTGAGTAGAATTCTCCATGCATTTTGTTTCTTCAATTATATGCAACATATTCTGCAACTTTTTAAAAACTTGTCCAGTCTTATTTTATTTTTTGATACAGATTGAATGTAATTTTCAATGTAAGTATGCAATACAATACTAAATTGACAGCACATTGATACATGTTTATCTGAAAGAATTGTCAAATGACAAACTATTCAAAGGCCCAAAGAAATTTGCTCTCGTACCATGAGGTAGCATAACACCGCCGTGTTTCATGCACTTATTTGACGATTAAACTTTGAGAATCAATAAATTATATAAATTACAGTTATTTGAAAATGCTGCAAAACAAAAGTAGCTCAATTAAGATTGGTTTTTGGAATCTTTTTGTATTTTTTTATTTCAATTCCAAATTTTTGTTACTTTTATGGTCATCCCGTAAACCCAAAAAGATTCCAAAAACCAATCTTAATTTGATTGCTTAATAACGACATCTCTTGTCCGGGTTAGTTCCAATGGGGTGCTGAAAGTTTCTCGATGAGGGCTACAGCATAGATGTCGCTAGTGTCGCTGCTTAAGTGACTAAATAAGAAAACAAACAAGCTGAGATATGTGGTGCATAGGGGAAATTCGTGTCTGTATCACTGTCCAGTGGTGGTGTAATGGTATAGCACGTGGCACGGATTGCCGAGGATCTGGGTTCGATTCCCAGCACTGGTTTATTTTTGGGGTTTTTCTATTCATCTATATTTCGGTTTGTATTTTCGATAAAAGTAGCTCAGTTATGCGAGTAGAATTGAACCTTATATTGGAAGCCCCATGATCAGAAGCACGCTGTATAAGAGTCTCCTTTAATGAGGGTTTTCCCAGAGGCGAAATATCGCTAGATGGCGTTAGTATTGAGTTCCGTTTGACGTTTACTTGCGATTGGCTCATTTAGTTTTTTTTCATCACACTTGCTCGTAACAGTGTCGTAACATGCAGGCTACCTTAGTTGCAACCCCCAATAAAACCCTCGACCTTAATGTGCTTGTCATGAACCCGTGGTCGGTAAATGAGTCATTGCGCGTACACATTTTCTTGCCATGAAGCCCAAGGACGGTAAATGAGTCAGTGTCCGTACTGATGGCGCTGCGCGGGCTACTGCAGGACCACATGGACCACATGCACACACACGTTGCGGCGCATGCCGAGGGAGGTAGAGGGCGACGCTGCCAAGAGCGCAGCCTAAAGGTATCGCCAATAATATTTGGAATAATTATATTTTTTCATTTACTAATATAAAATTATACTCGCAAATGTGATGAAAAACATTGTATGTCGCACAGGCGGTACTAGAATTACGAACATCGACTCATTAAAGCCCTCAGTCCGTTCGTAATTCCTTATTTACCGCCCTTAAGACACAATGTACTATTAACCAATCACGAGCAAACGTCAAGCGGACCTCACGTTATTAACGCCATCTAGCGATATTTCTCTGTGAAAACCCTTATTTCTACGCTCCGTACTATTAATTAACTATGTAATATGTCAAGTGTCAAGAGCATAGAATGTGAGCCAGTACGTGATGTTGGCAGATTAGTTGTCATCGCTCAAGCCTGTCCCAAAGACAGAGGTGAAGGGTATAGATAAAGTACGATATGTGATGCTCCTTGTAAATATGTACAGTCAAGCAAACTGATTCCTGTATCAAGGCGGAACCTTTTAATAATCAATTTCACTGTAATTCCTTGACAAAAGTATGAGATGTCAACATGACATTAGTAGCACAAAGGTTCCACCCTGGTTATATTCAGTTTGCTCTAGTAAGTACATTAAAAATAGTAAACTTGTGACGAGTCAGTCCGAATCTAAGGTCGGAATAAATGTGTCTAAGCCAATGTTTCTTTTAGACACGGCTTCGAAATAAAAGGCGACGAGGATATATGTACGTGTGTGATTTACGCCTATTACTTTTTTTTTTTTAATTTATTCTCAAAAAAAGGTACATAATTTTATTTACATAACTAATTTCGCCAAACTATGACGTTTATTGGCGAATATTGCGCTCACTTATAACAATTGTACCCTACTTAATGTTATGCTTACCGCCCACGACCGAGCTGTGCTGTCAAGCACCCTATTCCATTGCAAATTTGCAATACGGCGCAAATCCCCACACACAACCGGGCACTATACAAAGCTTAATTATAATAAAAACCTGTTTTATATTTTACAACTACAGTACTTACACTTATCTTGCGAATCAAATTTTTCTAGCAAAAACTTTTTTAGTTTATTCTTAGAAACTTTAAGACTATTACAATCATTTTCTTAATACTATACATAGGCTTAAGGCTATAGAAAAATAGTTACATTACCACAAATTAACTAAACAGAAGCCTTACTGTTTAGCACAATAGGGATCTCATTCGATTACACCCACTTCTTTCTGTCACACGATATAAGAGGGGGATAGTATAGTTACGTGATTTGAGCGAAACAAAACGATACTGGTAACAAGAATCATGTCACGGTGACTAAAACCAGTGCCCTTAGTGTAAGTTTACGGTTACAAAATAAATCTGGATCGCGTTCGCGTTAAATTCTCAATTTGTATGGAAACACAAACATCGCAAACGTTCCGCTAGAGGCGCTGTTCGTGTTTCTATATAAATTGAGATTTTAACGCGAACGCGATCAAGACGTATTTTGTGACCGAAAACTTACACTAAGGGCACAGTACCACTACCATGAGTTTACAGTGACCGTACTCGATAGCGACGGCGTAAATTATTTGTATGGAGAATTGTACAGCGCCTCTACAAATAATTTACGCCGTCGCTATCGAGTACGGTCACTGTAAACTCATGCCAGTGGTACAGTGATTGATGTTACTGTATACGGTGACGTGTAATAACTTCCACCTCTAGAAAGAGAAATATATATAGAAAGAGATGGTGTATGCGATCGCGAACGTCCGGGCGTTAGGCAATACGGCCAGGTATCCGTTTTAAATACACAGACAAAAGTAAACTTGTAAAAAATGAAGAGCTACGTCAAAATAATTCGTACAAACATATTAGATGGATCAAAGGTGTTTTGTTTGTAATAAAGCTTTATTATCAGAGTTTGGAGTTATTTTGTCTAGTTTAAAGCAGATAAATCAGGCGTTGGAATAAATAATCAGGTAATAATAGACGGGAAGGAAGCGGAAACTGTACTCTGACTGTACTTTACTAGCTTATGCACACGGGTTTGCCCTCGTGGTAGAATAAAAAATAAGCTATTCACTATTCTTTATCCTGTTAGAATAATCATACTCGTATAACTTACCAACAAAAAGTTGGAAAACCTCCGACTTTGTCACTTCAAAGTTCATATCTCAAAACGGCTGAACCAATTTTGATGAAACATGTCTAAGAACCATCGCTAGAAAATCAGCTTTCAAATAAAAAAACCGCATTCAAATCTGTCCAACCGCTTAAGAGCTACGCTGCCACAGAGAGACAGACAGACACACAAAAGCGGTCAAACTTATAACACCCCTCTTTTTGCGTCGGGGGTTACAAAGAACCCCTCCTAACCAGGGCGGACCCTTTTAATAATCAATTTCACTATGATTCCTTTGACAAAGGTATGGAATGTCAGCATGACATTGTAGCACAAAGGTTCCACAAGTTGGTCACAAGGTTATCTAGTTTCGTTGACTGTACCTGTACCATCCTCAAGAAATGCCAAATTTTAAGGATCTTGCTGAGAGGACGCCAGTGCCCAGTCCAGGTCCTTAAAAATAAAATAATTACCTAATTACACAAAATTTGCTGGCTTAAAGACAATTTCTTTATCAAAATCAGAATTATTTTTTTCAGTCAAACCAATAATCCTATCATCATCATCATCCCAGCCTATATACGTCCCACTGCTGGGCACAGGCCTCCTCTCAGAACAAGAGGGCTTGGGCCATAGTTCCCACGCGGGCCCAGTGCGGATTGGGAACTTCACACGCACCATTGAATCGCTTCGCAGGTTTGTGCAGGTTTCCTCACGATGTTTCCTTCACCGCAAAGCTCGTCGTAAATTTCAAATGTAATTCCGCACATGATTTCGAAAAACTCAGAGGTGCGAGCCGGGGTTCGAACCCACGACCCTCTGCTTGATAGGCGATAGGTCAAACCACTAGGCCACCACGGCTAATAATCCTATATCGAGACCTAATGATTAAACCAAAGGTACAATTCAGAAGATTTAGTTCCTAGATAATTAGAAAAGCTTATTTCCTTAATTGATTCGACCCAAATGAATTCCAGTGAGGGCTTGTGCTTAATAAGAAGTTTTTCTCTCAACATACGTACCGATATAGGTACAGTCAGCAGCAGAAGTGGATGAGCGGTTATGGTGTTATGTATAGGTATATTCTTGACGTATTGGTAATGCTTATATATATGTATATATGCCCTTGACTGTACCTATGTGAAGTTCCGAATCAGCATTGGTCCCCGTGGGAACTTTGGCCCAAGCCCTCTCATTCTGAGGAACTACATACGTATATAGGCTAAGATGATGATGATGATGGTTTTGCAACCAGGGTCCGTTTTAGTGACAAAGGTCTTTGTATGACCTCTGGTAACCTTTGCATAATAGAAAATACTCAACAGACCTCCATCGGTCTTTTAGCCAACAAATAAAATATTCTGCATAAAAACGGCGGCAACTTTTTATTATATAAAAACTCTAACCTTTGCCACAGTATAAAAACAGTAAGTAATTCACAGTCACATGTGTGTGAACGTGCGCTGTCCTATAAGGATTGCCTTACGTAAATTTGCACTCTACTTTATAGAGCTAATAAGTCTTTATAAACTACGTTAAACTGAATTAAAATAATTTGTTACAGATTTACGTTAGTTTCCTTTATAAGAACCAATAATTTTAAGAATAAGGAGAATAAAAGAATAATTTCGAACAATTTGTGACATTGTTCTGGTGCTTTTATTACGAGTAGCTTAGCACTATTTTAACCATCTATAAAAGTTAAAATGTAATTAAATCTTGGAATTTGAACTTGGACAATTTCTGATTTGTATAGAGATTAAAAATTGGGTAGGTGTAATGTAGATAGAATGACAATGCGTTAAATAAGTAATGTCAGCAAAAAAGCATGTATAGAAAAAAAATGTTCTGTAGAACAGACCTGAAGCCAAAGCGATGAGGGCAGCACGTGATTCTGAATGTCAATATTTTTAACTTACTTCAAACAAGGAAGGACGTTCTAAATTCGGTTGTAGCTTTATTGCTCGTTACCACAGAATTCCATCATAATACGTTATTTAGTCTAATTCAAATTTTAAGAGAAAAATGCCAGTCTTAAGGGTTCTTTGAAGGCGTTTATTTTTAGTTATGTAGATCAACTACTGCTTTTATACTGTGTGCAAACTCCGGGAGTGCAAAATAGAACATCATCCCTTTTTGTGCTAACACGCTGTTGTGCACAAAGGATCCGTGCGGGATAATAACGGGGCTAGAGGGATGTTTTGAGTTCATGAAAAACATACAACTTAGAAACACTATATCGTAAACGTATAACGTGACATGTGATCATTTCTAGATTGATATAAAAATAAATAGATTAGATTGATAGATTGATATTTTATAAGAAAAACCCGTGGTGGCCCTGTGGTGGGGACTTATCGCCTCTCAAGTAGAGGATCGTGGGTTCAAATCCCGGCTCGCACCTCTGAGTTTTTCGAAATTCATGCGAGGAATTACATTTGAAATTTACCACGAGCTTTACGGTGAAGGAAACACCTGCGAAGCAATGGTGTGTGAATTTCCCAATCCGCACTGGGCCCGCGTGAGAACTACGGCCCAAGCCCACTGGTTGTGAGAGGAGGCCTGTGCCCAGCAGTTGGACGTACATAGGCTGAGATGGGATGGAAGGCAATAATTTGAAGCTTATTATTGGGAACTAATAACCTGTGGCAACTTTGCTGGTCAATGTTAGATGTCTTTGTTTATTAAGATTGGTTTTTTGGAATCTTTTTGTATTTTTTATTTCAATTCCAAATTTTTACTTTTACGGTCATCCCGTAAAACCGAAATTGAAAATACAAACTGAAACATAGATGCACAGAAAAAACAGAAAAATAAGACCATCACTGGGAATCGAACCCAGGTCCTCGGTAATCCGTACCGCGTGCTATACCGCTACACCACTGATGGTCAACGGTACCGACACGAATTTCCCTATGCACCTAATATCTCAGCTTGTGTTTCTTACTTAGTCACTTAAGCAGCGACGCTAGCGACATCTATGCCGTAAGCCCTCAAACTTTTTCGGCATTCCTTTGGAACTAACCGCTCACCCGGACAAGAGATATCGTTTCTAAGCAATCAAATTAAGATTGGTTTTTTGTGTTGTGTGTTGTAGTGATGGTCTTATTTTTCTGTTTTTTCTGTGCATCTATGTTTCAGTTTGTATTTTCAATGTCTTTGTTTATAATGTAAGTTTTATTGTACCGTTTGTGCCCAAATACATAAATAAATACTTTCATACAAATGCGACTTCATAAATTCACTGACTTGTGTTCTGGACACCTATATCCCTCATATCGGTAGAATACAAGCTTTTACATACCATACATTGCAGACAAAATTAGATCCTTTATAAGTGAATAACAATGAAAGCTATTCCAGATTTATTTGAACAGATCAAATATCGTCTTAGTCTTATCGTCGATTAATTTGATCCTGATAATTGAGAGCTTTAAGGACTTTATTAAGAGTTAATTGGTTTCGGAAATTGAGCTTTGTAGACCTGAAAATCTGTGGAAATTTCATGTATTATTTTCATCGTTCGATATCTAAGTATAGGTATGAAGTTAACCATGACTTTTGAATAAATTCAGCCGTGTATGTGAAGTTCACAATCTGCACTGGGCTTGCGTGCGAACTACAGCCTAAAGCCTCTCATTCCGAGACGAGGTCTCTGCCTTGCAGTGTGTTGCCGGTAGCCGGGCTTTTTTTAAGAGAGGTTAAAGTTTCTGTAACTTAACCATGGCGTTAGTTTAATTAATGAACTAAAATACGTACTTTAACCTCCCTTAAAAAAGCCCGGCTGCCGGTAAGACGCTGTTTAACCCGAGATATCAAATCTTTTGAAGTTTCTTTATATGTGTATCAGAGGGGTAAACGAGCAAGCGGATCACCTGATGAGAAGCAATCATAGTTGGCCATGGACACTCGCAGCAAGGGGGTGAAAAGGAGGACAGAAAAAAGCTTTATAAAAGTAAATAAGTGGACAAAAAGTACTTTAACCACCTTAAGATTTCATGCCAGTTGTATAACTGAAAACATTAAGGACTATTTAATACTTACAAGTCAGTGTGACAGTCCCTCTTTTTAACCGACGAAAAAAACGGAGGAGGTTCTCAAGTCGACGCGTATATTTTTTTTTATGTATGACTACGCATAATTTTTTACAGAGTAGTCCGATTTTGATGATTCTTTTTTTAATGGAAAGCCCCCGAGAGTGGTTCCATTTAAATTTGGAAAAAATATTCCTACCCTAAGGGTAGGAAAACAGGGGATGATTGATTGTTCAGTCGCTGATTGTACTGTATGACCAGGCATAACTTTTTACAGGGTAGTCTGATTTTCATAATTTTTTTTTATTAGATAGGATATACCTTGAAGTTGGTATTATATACATTTGGGAAAAAAACACTCCAAGGGTGGGACAAAAGTATAAAATAAAAACCTTTTAACAAAAAAATTGAACCGCTGAAAAACTGAAAAGCAAAAAATAATTAAATAGTTTTGTTAAAAAGTTTTTCTGATGAAGCACATGTCAAAAAAGTGTAAGTAAATCACTTATTTGGTCGACTATACTATTTTTATGTTCGTATCTTCTTACAATGGGGACCCGAAGTAGGTCAAGGTTAGTAACCCAATTCCCGAGGTGCCCAGGTGTGGGACGGTTATAGATGAACATAATTTACAATTCTGAGTTACCTTATGGCTACTTTAATAAGTTAAGTGATGTTAATAACTAGCTTTTGAAGACAAAGTATTTAAAGCGAGACTACTTAGAAATATGTGACACCATTAATACTTAGGACTAGTTTCATCGGCAAAATTAAAAAAAAAACCCGAAACAAGTCGAGCTAAACTCGATTTACGCAAATTCATCATCTATCATCATCCCAGCCTATATACGTCCCACTACTGGGCACAGGCCTCCTCTCAGAACAAGAGGGCTTGGGCCATAGTTCCCACGCGGGCCCAGTGCGGATTGGGAACTTCGCACGCACCATTGAATCGCTTCGCAGGTTTTGTGCAGGTTTCCTCACGACGTTTTCCTTCACCGCAAAGCTCGTGGTAAATTTCAAATGTAATTCCGCACATGAATTTCGAAAAACTCAGAGGTGCGAGCCGGGCTTTGAACCCACGACCCTCTGCTTGAGAGGCGACAGGTCAAACTACTAGGCCACCACGGCTTTAAGTTATCCGAACTTATTCCATTAAAATATGCATGCGTAACTATTGCATTGTTAAAAATAATTAAATTAAAATACTTTCCTTCGTATTGAAAAATTATCTCAAAATACCACACTTATTCCAACATGACCTCATTTCCCGAAACTTTCGCAAAACCGCATTTCGGCCGGCGTTGGACCAGCGGCCGTTCGGCCGTTCCCGGGGCAGCGTTCGGCCATTGTCGGGAACAAAGGCGTTATCCGGCTTACCCGCGGTGACGTCATAAAGCCCACCTGGTACCCGGGCTGAGGAAGATTTGGATAGGGTATGTTAAACAAGTAAGTTTTAGTTTGTTTGGGTGGCAAGTCATGGATCGAGTTGGGATTTAGATTTAATAGGATTTGAACTTTCTATTGTATTTTATTCGTATTAATGTCAACTTAAGCCTAAGAGTGACCTTTTAAATAAATAAATGTGTACAAATTTATTGTTTCAATACAAGCGATAAAGTTACCGACTTCATTCAAATTCAAATTCAAATCATTTATTCACTAAATAGGCCGCAATGGGCACTTTTACACGTCATTTTTTAAAATACCAGCGTTTTCGGAAAGACCATCATTGCCAAGAAAAATGCGCCGTAAGAAACTTGGCAGAAAGTCTTTTTTTCAAAATAAAATAATTACAAATAAAATACTTAAAAACTACAGTTAGTATACAGTTAAAGAAAAAATACAAAATAATAATAATACAGGGATGCATGGGGTCCCTTAGTTACAAAACTAAACACTTACTATATCTACGTTCAGTTGAAGTGTAAAATAAATAAAATAAAAACATTAAGTATGTGCAATGTTTTATATTATTGGCAGCTGCAAGTGCTGCAACCTGTAGAGTTTTTTTTCAATTAACTGTGTAAAATACTTACATAAAAAAAAAAATAAATAAATAAAACCTCAACTAAAAACCACGAGGAAACTTCCACCGGGATTTCGTAATGTCCCGGAATTTCAATGTAGGTACCGTGTCCGACGCGCTCTTGGCCGGTTTTTTACTTAATAAGTTTAGGTCAACAGTATCTGTTCAAAGGGCCCCTTCCAGGCCCTGTACTACAAAGTGCAAAATTCGAACTTCATATCTCGCCATCCCACTGACGCTTATATTATTTAATGCGAGAGTGAGAGGGACGGTACGATAAGAGCTTCGATTTTCGAATTTCGTAATAGCCCCTCAGGTTCACAATTACCCGTGAAATCGACCTTTCCAATACCAAATTACCTTTTATTACTGCGCCCGTATACACTGGTCATTACATTACCTACATCTGTTTACTTTTCGAGCCATGTGTCTATTTAGGCACTTTTCGGGTGCAATTAAAAAAAAAGTTGTTAAGTAATCTAAATCAGTAACATTTTTCAGCTCCTTCTCTTCAAAACTTCACTCGCGCGTTTTTTTTTATTTTTATTTGACTAGATGGCAAACGAGCAAGGGGGTCTCCTGATGCTAAGAGATCACCACCGCCCTTAAACATCTGTAACACCAAGGGTATTGCAGATGCGTTGCCAACCTAGAGGCCTAAGATGAAATACCTCAAGTGCCAGTAATTTCATCGGCTGTCTTACTCTCCACGCCGAAACACAACAATGCAAGCACTGCTGCTTCACGGCAGGATTAGCGAGCAAGATGGTGGTAGCAATCCGGGCGGACTTTGCACAAGGTCCTACCACCTGCAAACTAACTAAAAACCACGCTGCGTATAACTAGCTGTATATTTGATTTATCGCTATATCCTGCGGGAACTATAAGTACGACTGTGTTATGTTTTATTGTTATTTGTAATCATATTTTGTTACTTCTCATTGTTTTATTTTTATTTTACTATACATTGGTATAAAAAATAGTAGATTGTACAACAAGAGCATAAAACGAGCCACCCGAGCTATGATAGACACGTCAAGGGGAAAATGGGTTTAATGCTCGAGTTTTTCTGCTTTTCACTTCGATGGCGAGGAAATGAAATAGCAACAGTGGAAACAATTGTTCACTTACTATGTACCTTTTATTTTTCATGCATTGCTAGATAAATACAAATTTTTAGTTTTATTGATTTATTTTGATTGATTTTATTAAAAAAATATATAGAAACATTTTTGTTGGTGGCTGTTGACTCCTGATTACCTTGGTCTTAGACGAAGATTTTACTTTATGCACTAGAGCATAAACACGAACTTTACTATCATGAGACTTGAAAAAACATTTATTAAATTTCTTGAGGGCAGGTACATTATTACGAGTATATTACCGCCGGTGCCTCTTTTTCAGTAAAAAATACCTGTGCTCTGTGACACCGTCACTCTGTGTTTGTATCAACTGTAGGTACTTATTCCTTAATGCTGTGTTTTATTAATGATGTGATACAAATAAATACACATTTAAGTATTCATTATCTATGAACTACTAGTAAATTCTAGTAAATAGAGGTAAATAGACATAATCCTGTATTGTTCGACTAAGTTATATTCTAACGAAAGAACAAATAAGGCTAACCTCAAGATAACGAGCTGTCCAATTTCGGCTCAGTCCTAGGAAATAATTGCGCAAAGTGTGTTACCACGAGTATTTTTGGATGTTGGTAACACCTTGACATTCTTTATAGAACCACCATGGATGCCTTCACTTACTTGTTAGTAGGTAGACATCATGACATATCCCATTACAGGCTGACAGCATTCCCTTATTGAATGGCTATGGCATTTAGTTGAGAGATACGTAACTCAAATTTGACTTTCAACATAATCCTACTTCCTACTAATATGATAAATGCGAAAGTTTGTAAGTCTGTTTGTGTGTTGGTTGGTTTGTTTGTTTGTTACTTCATCACGTCTAAACCACTGAAACAATTTAGATGAAATTCGGTATGCAGATAGTTTGAATCCCGGAGAAGGACATAGGATAGTTTTTATCCCGAAAAATTGCATAGTTCCCGCGGGATAGCGATAAACGAAGTGTGCGTGGACGGAGTCGCGGGTAACGGCTAGTATAAATTAAATCTAATTCCAAACCATACAAACTTAGTTAAATAAAAGAGTGTTAAAATGTCCCATTTACAGAATATTCCTAATTCAATTCGCTGAGCTCCTAAAAAAATACACAATTATTAAAAACACCAAAACGCCGGGCGTTGACATTTAAGCACGCAACGCTATTACCGCGCCGTTACTGTCACAATAGGTGGCGACAGGATCGCAATAATTTTATAGGGCTTTTAGGGGTCCCGGGGATCCACAAAAGAATCATCCTGTAGCTTTGTCTTGATATGGGTATTGTTATTTAGTCCATGTTTCTTTGTTATATTTTAGCTGTTGTCCGGGGGTCTATATCGTATCCCCGAATGATTGTTTGTCCTAATGTAATGTTTGTTCTATTATCGATTGACCTAATTGTTAGTTATACGGGATGTCTCTGACCATAGGGCTATAAATGCAAGGTTCGATTCTAGGTATTCGTACAATTGAGTTACTTTTGTTAAGACATTCTGTATACTCAAATCATTTACTTTTTTTTACAAATAAACCTAACCTAACCCTGAAACACTTTCAGTTTTTAGGTGTTAGGACAATCGATCGCTAGGGCAGACATTATAATATTAGGACAAACAAAATTAGGCCATCTTCAATAAAAGTAATTCATAGCTATCCTGTAGGAATTAAGCAATTTTCCGGGATAATAACTATCCCATATTATTATACTTTCCACTCAGAGTCACGCAACGAGCTATGGAGAGAGCTATGCTTGGAATTGCTTTGCGTAAAGTCACCGACATAGCTGGAGAAATATGAAAGTTGAAATGGCAATGTGCGGGCCACATCGCTCGAAGAACAGATAACCGTTGGGGGAGAAAAGTCCTCGAGTGGCGACCACGAACCGGAAGACGAAGCGTTAGCAGGTGGACTGACGACATCGTGAAAGTTGCGAGTAACCGTTGGATGTGTGTACGCGAACGAAGCAAGTTTTAGGGCCTGATAAATTTTATGTGACAGATTGTGTGGTGCTGTCTCTATTTATTTGGACAAAACAAACAAAGAAAAGAAAAGGGCTTTTACTTTCTTAAATACATTTTGGCTCCGAAACCCTAAAAATGGGACGGCATCATCGATATCAGTCACATAAAATATATATAGGTATATAATTTGAAACGAAATTTTCTCGCTATAATTTTTTCGATTTTTCTCCAACTTTTCAAAGCTTTGCTGAAATTTAAAATGGCGTGCTAGCGTCGCATGCAACAAGCTGTCCATATAAATTGCCTAAACGACGTGTCGTGATCGTGCTATGTTCTGCTACACGTTATGTTAGAACGAGAAACAAATGTGGGCTAGGATTTTCTGTTTAAAGTAAGAAGATTTTAAGTTATCGTATATACAAACTGAGACATGGATGCACAGAAAAACCAGAAAAAGCGACCAGCACTGGGAATCGAAGCCAGGTCCTCAGCATTCCGTGCTGCGTGCTATAACCCCTACACCACTACTGGACGGAATCTAGACACGAATTCTTCCTATGCATACATATCTCAGGTTGCTTATAAATTTCTACTATGCTACTTAAGCAGCAGCACTAGCGACATCTATGTTGCGTCGACAGACGTCACATTCTTTCGGAACCAACCGCTGACCCAGACAAGAGATTGATTGAGAGGATTTGATTGATTGTTTAAAGTTAGTTTTAAAGTTTGTCTGAGAAACGGGGTGGTTAACTTGTTGCAGTAGTTTCCAATAGCGTAATTTAACGTAGAATAATTAAGTGACCGACATAGCCCGAAGAATAGGTTCACTAATGTTTTGTTAATGTTTGTTAGTATTTAACTTAAGTAACATTTTTTTCAAACGATTCAAATTCAAATGATTTATTCAGTAAATAGGCCGCAATGGGCACTTTTACACGTCATTTTTTAAACTACCAGCGCTTTCGGAAAGACCATCATTGCCAAGAAGAATGCGCCGCAAGAAACTTGGCAGAAAGTCATTTTTTCATAATAATATAATTACAAATAAAATACTTAAAAAGTATATTATACAATTAAAGAAAAAAAAGTGCAAATAATAATAATAATAAAATACAAGGATGTATGGGGTCCCTTAGTTACAATACTAAACACTAACTTATTCTAAACTATATCTACGTTCAGTGGAAGTGTAGAATGCTTCCACCGTCATAAATTTTAAAATAATAATAACAATAATTTAGTTCTGAAATTACGTCGTCCGTATTTATTCGTTTCACAAGTGTCTTGGCTAAATATGTTTTATTTTGAAACTGTAAATGCTTCAGGACTATAATAAAACTAACACTCCTCTGTGTAGGAGGTACTGCCTAGAATCTTCAGGAAGTCCTGAAACTGTTATATGGAGGATAATCTTTTTTGTATTTAATTTAAAATTAACCCAGTGGTTGAGCAATTACCAATTAGCATCCGTGGAAAAATTATGGTTCTGTACCCAATGGATGCCAACGGAACCATATTTCTAAGACTTTGCTGTCTGTCTGTCCGTCCGTCTGTCACAGGGCTCTATCTCTTGAGTCATAATAGTTAGACACTTGTATTACTGTGGCTGCTATAACAACAAATGAACAGAATAAAATAAATATTTAAGGGGGCTCCCATACAACAAACGTGATTGTTTTGCCGTTTTTTGCTTTATATTAATAAAGGCAACAGGTAGACGCTTGAAATATTCACAGAATCTTTAGTTGTATAATTTTAGATATTATCTCTAATAGCACTTTGTTATCTTTCTATTTTTCCGTGATCAAACTACCTTATTGTGATTCCTATGTTTTAAGTAAGTTTTACAGCTAAACCATTCTTATTCTTATATTTTTCAAGTCTGAACTGCGCTTTACATTTGTAGTGAGTGCACAGCCTTCAATGCCTTTTCCAAGGTCCATTGTCATAGTACAAAAGCTCCTAAGTAGCTCACGACCCCACATTTTATAAAGCCTCGCTGACCTGGTATTTTATAAGAATATTCTACGAATAATCCTGGCGCGCTGGTCTGTAGGAATAAAGTTATTATTTATAACGGTTGGTTTAGTCGCTGCATGGTCCGGGCAAAATACATTTTTAATTTACTTGATAAAGTATCCCAGAAATACTTTATTAAAGAAAATTAAATTATACCAACAATGTCAACTAAAATTAAAATAAACAAAATAAAATCAACTTAAACATATATAATACAAACTAAGACCTAAACTACAACCTAAAAACCATTCCGCGTCGTACCCGGCGGCTTGATAAAGTTGGATTTTTAAGTTATGTAATGCTTATTTTTAACCCCCGACGCAAAAAGAAGGGTTTTATAAGTTTGATCCAATGTCTATCTTTCTGTGGCATCGTAGCTTTCAAACGGATGGACGAATTCGAAGCGGGTTTTTCAGTGAAAGCGAGTTTTCTTGCTGTGATTCTTAGCTATGTTTCATTTAAATCAGTTTCATCAGCCGGTTTTGAGATACCGAAATTTTAAATGTTAGTTTCATATGTTTTTCAACTATTCTTAATTGTTTAGATAGTCTTTAGCTCAGGCCCAGAAGCATAAGCTCAAAATAAAGCGAGTCATAAAACGCAGAAGGGCATTTCTATTTAAGTTGTACCTTGAGTTTATCTCTCCTATTTTAACAAAATTTGGGAGATAGACTGTCCATGACTCCGAGCTGTGAAAACAGGGTCTACAGATATCTTCAGACTAGCTGTTGCCAGCGACTCCGTCCGCGTAGGATTTGTTTATCGCTATTCCGCGGGAACTATGCAATTTTCGTGGGTAAAAACTATCTTATGTCCTTCCCCGGGCCTCAAACTATCTTTATACCGCATTTCATCTAAACCTGTTAAGCGGTTTAGACATGAACATGTTAGAAACAAACAAACAGACACAAACTTTCACATTTATAATATTAGTGGGACAGGGAATTCCTAAAAAAAAACTCTGAACTTTTAATATATTTACCAAGAAAGTTATACCTTTAGTTGTGTCAGTTTTACTTTAGAATCTGACATTTACCACGCCCAGTAGTGATGTTATAAGAAAATACTATGAATATATTAAGCACGTAGCCCACAACTTAAAACACGTTTCGTTTACGGCCGCATCGCTTCTCATTTGGCTGGATTAAATTAGCATCGTGCCGAGATTCAACTGGAAAAAACCAGATTTGGAGAACCAAATAGTCGTTTCTGCCACTAAGGACGTGTTAGGACTTAAGATATATAAAACCTAAGGTACTTCTCAAACTCCTCAAAGAATTGCAGTAATTGACCATAGTTGTCTGTAAGTAAAGTATGAAGATGGTGCATTTAATACAGCACTCAGGCAGGAATCCTTTGTGAAACTGGTGTTTTTGTAAAATTAATTAATTTAATGCCCTAATTTTCTTCGTAACTGTCACGTTTTAATACAAGATCACTATTTAGCATAACATTTTTAACAGTTTTTCGTGTACTTTAGTTATACATATTATTAACAACATCGCATTAATAGTTATTTGTGCAACAAGAGAGCAAAGTTGTTTTTTGTTGCGAGTGTTGATTTTGAATCCCGAGTAAGCGAAGGATTCTATAATTGAATCACGAGCGTTAGCGAGTGATTCTAGGTTAGAATCCTGAGATCAGCAAGGGATTGAAATACACGAGATTCAAAAAAAACTTTGGTCTCGTGTGACACATACAATTTTTCACCTCAGCAGCGAGAACATAATTTAAATGTAACATAAGAATAAAACCACATATACCCACCTGTTTACAAAACAACACATTTTTTAAATAGAATCCGATTATTATCAAATGTAATAATTACATAAAAAGAGTCCAGTAGCTACAATAGAAATCGCATACTCATAGCATGCAATCTTAACTTCTTGTACTAATGTCACACTTATTTTTTAATACTGCAAAAAGCCTCATCTCGGGGTAATTGAAAAGGTTGAACAATAAACCTTTAAATATGATTTTTATTAAGATTTCTATTACATAAACATAAATAGATTTGTTAAACAATCATTGAATTTAACAAATAATAAATATACTGAAGAGGCAGTACCTATACGGAATTCTTTTATAAAAAAAAACAAGAGAAGCGGCTTTCGTGCAACGAGGTTGCATACTTTATTAAAAGATCGGGAAAATTTACATTTTGGAAATATTCCGATATATTTTTAATACCAAAAATTTAATTTATGTTTGTAATCGACAAATTTGATCCTATCTCTTGCTTTTTTCGAGTTGAAGTGAAATGACAGATCAAAGTAAAGTTCAAATATTTGGAATTCAGTGAGTAGACCCAACACTGTACTCAGCATTTAAAAAAAATAATTAAAAAGTTACTTTGTCTCACGGAGTGAGCAAAATGCGATTTTGCTCACTGATTTCTCATAGCAAAACCTGCCTGTTTGAGGTGCTGAGGTGAAAAATTGTATTTGTCTAGAGTGGTTTAGAATTAAGACCTATTTTGTTATCCATTGCGATACTCTGTATTAAATTTATGAGTGTTTTAACTTTGCGCAGCTATATTTATTTTAGATACAACTTTTCTCGAATTATACTTTAGTCATAATTACTATAAAATGGTACTTTTTGTTTTTTCCTACGAAAAACATAAGCAATTCTCAACTATTGCTAATGCAATAGCCGTTAATACTACAAAGCTTTTACACTTTACTCGTAATATCGTGATATTGAATTCATGCTAATGGGATTTATGTTTCACGATAAAGCTATTAATTATCAAATTTATCATGAATAAACCACAATTACCAGAATATTTTTGGACTTCACAAATAACAGAAATAAATATTTTTGTTTATTGCGTGATGCATTTCACCACTGTGCACGAACAAGCGGGCAGCAATAACTTTTATTGACAAAAAAACTTTTATTTCCATCCAGTCTTTATTACTATACAAAACACTACGCAATACGGACTCTTGGCACAGTGGGCTATTTAGGACATAAAATCGGGAGAATGCTTGCAAATTCATTATTTTCATCGTCGCTTGTTTGAATTTGCACTGCGACTTTACTTGTGGTATTTTTTGCCCGGAATATGTGCACTAAAATTCGTACACACCATTTTGAATTGTTTCTGCATGCAATTCTTGTTTCTCAACTACGATAATCGAAAGATATGCAGGTAACATACAGAAATTCATTTTTATTTAGGTAGGTATTTTACGTAGATAAATTAATCATAGTAAATATCACAGGGCACTGACAGACTGACACCAGTTGACCTAGTCTCAAAGTAAGCAAACTTAAGCAAAGCTTAGGAGTACTAGGCAATGGTAAACATATTAAGATTGGTTTTTTGGAATCTTTTTGTATTTTTTATTTCAATTCCAAATTTTTACTTTTACGGTCATCCCGTAAAACCTAAATTGAAAATACAAACTGAAATATAGATGCACAGAAAAACCAGAAAAATAAGACCATCACTGGGAATCGAACCCAGGTCCTCGGTAATCCGTACCGCGTGCTATACCGCTACACCACTGATGGTCACCATCAGATTCCCAGTGATGGTCTTATTTTTCTGGTTTTTCTGTGCATCTATATTTCAGTTTGTATTTTCAATGGTAAACATACTTAAATCAAATACATATTAAACATCTACAAATACCTGCGCCGACCGGGGATCGAACCCAGGACCTCAAGCTTCAAAGTCAGCTTCTCTAACCACTGGGCTACCTGGTCCTCCATAGATAGGTCATAGATAGATAGATAATACTAATATTATAAATTATAAGAAGAAAATTTCATTTATTTTTCTCACGTATGAAAACCTACGTATGTACCTACACATGCCTTATTTTTTCTTATTTCCTTCTATTTTTATATACCAAAGCAAGTGATACCTACCGTTCTAAAAATACTCAGCCCGTGTAATTTCCCGGTATTAATGTGGAAACTATACCGGATATTACCAGGAGCGGCGGGTAGGGATGTGCCGGTACCGGTATCGATGTCAAAATACCTGTAGACATACGGAGTTTCCGTTAGTCGCAACAACAAATATTGCAGCTATCTATACTTGGTTTGGCTAGGTATTTAACTAAATGTAAACAAAACAACGTCAATTGGTGTAAATATTGAAATTCCCCCATTAAACTATCTAAACATTAACATTTCTGTACACTACTTCTTAATGATTTAATCAATTTGACTTTTATTTTCACTTTACGCTGCACGTACTATACTTTGATTTTCAAAGTATGTTCACAAAAGAGGGTCACGTTTTAAATCTATTTACATTTACTTTACAAAGTGGGAAATAAGGGCCAAAAAGGTGCGCACCTTTTCGTCGTTGGGAGCGGTGACCTTGTCCACTTGTACACAAAAGGTAACTGGAAAAAATAACACTAGTCTAGTTTGTATTGCAATGATAAGTAAAATGTTTGAAATCCTTGAATGTACCAGATTGAATGTGTGAAATCGATTGAGTTGAATGTGTGTCAAATCGGGCACCTGAAGTTTGTTTGCATTTAGTTAAATATCCAAATCAATTATAGGTGTTTGATGGATTCTTTACATTCCTGCAAATTTATTACACCCAACACCATTACACAAATGTGAAAAATGTATAGGTACAAGGTACAACTAAATATTTATGACCATTTGGAATTTAGTCAACGCCGCTTCTAGCGCCCTCTGGATACCCGCAAAACGATAGATATTAAAAGCTGGGCTGTTTTTACCCGACTGCCCGAAGGAGGGTTATGTTTTTCGAGCTAGCGTATGTATGTATGTCCATTTCTTTGGTCCTCGCTGCAGCCTAAACGGCTGGACGGATTGTAACATATGATATATCATTGGATTCGTCATAACTGTCGGAGTGACATAGAGTATATTATAAAATATTTCAATATGTCGTCTGCAAAAAAAATGGCCAAGGAATAAAAAAAATATGGTATTGTAACAATATGTGAATCAAATGAAAGCTAATAATTAGCCCATTCTAAATATATGTGGGTTATAATACTTTTAATCTACTATTTTCACAGAAATATCAAAAAACTATAAAATAAAAAAACATTAAATTTAAAAAATCAACACTACGACTTCTAGAACACTAGACTTTTTTTCTTCCTTTTAGTTTTGGCAGTCGGGTTGTTTGATTTTTTAAATTTAATGTTTTTTATTTTAGGATAGTACAATACACAAAAACCGGCCAAGAGCGTGTTGGACTCGCTCAAGATAGGGTTCTGTAGCTATTACGATAAAATCAAGTAATATTTATCTAATTTTTTTTTTCAATTTGCTGGCATAGTTGCTACATATATCCGTGCAAAATTACAGCTTACTAGCATTAATAGTCCTGAGCACCGACTGACAGACAGACACACATACAAGATGAAACTATAAGGGTTCCGTTTTTGTCATTTTTACTACGGAACCCTAAAAAGCAATGCCATTACAATCATCATCATCATGTCAGCCGTAGGACGTCCACTTTTAGACAGATTAGGCTCCCCCTTATACCTCCAGTTACTTCGGTTGGAAGCGACGTCCACTGTTAACCCGCAGCTTTTACCAGGTCATCCACCCATCCCGTTGGTGGACGTCCTACGTACGCTGCGCTTGCCGTTCCGCGGCAACTTTATAATACACTTATTATTCATAAGACAATAAATACAATCAAACTATTCTAAGAATAGAATGCCCTTTTGCAGTTCACGCTGTCGTTATATCGATAATTTATGTCACAGTCCCATCCCTATTTATACAAGGCTTCTTCCGCCTCGCTGAAAATATCGATAGGGATTATTCATGCTCAAATTTCAGCGGGACAGAAGTAGGGTATTACCGCGTTCGAGCACTGTATAAAGCCCCATACATACTAATATAGATGGCACAGTCAACGTCATAAATAAGATTGGTTTTTTGGAATCTTTTTGTATTTTTTATTTCAATTCCAAATTTTTACTTTTACGGTCATCCCGTAAAACCTAAATTGAAAATACAAACTGAAATATAGATGCACAGAAAAAACAGAAAAATAAGACCATCACTGGGAATCGAACCCAGGTCCTCGGTAATCCGTACCGCGTGCTATACCGCTACACCACTGATGGTCAACGGTACCGACACGAATTTCCCCTATGCACCTCATATCTCAGCTTGTTTAATGTTTGTCATAAATAACCCTAAGTGATCACTTCTGTACCTGGTCGCTTTCAGTAGTTACACAATTTAATTTGGCTTTTCAAACATGACATGCAATTGACAAGGTACAAAAGTGATCACTTATTTAACACGTTGACTGTACAGTTAACTACTAAGATATCGATAAGGCCAAAGTTATAAAACTACATGTATAATTGTATACACGACCTTAATGTTAAGTCGATAAAGTCATGATTATTATTGTAACTTCAGGTTAAATTTGGAATGTAAAATTAAGACTCAGACTTTGTTAGTGGTGTGCTATAAGAACTACCTTCAAACCAAGTTTCAAGTTTCAAGTCAAGGACAACTGAAAGTACCAAAGTTTTGATTCCGGCTAAAATTATTTTTTAATTACTTACAATAAATTATAAATCCAATATTACTTTTATAAATTGAATAACATCATAATTATAAATATAAAAAATAATATTATAAATGTGAAAAAAAAAAACAAAACTGATACTTCCAGTTGTCTTAGAAACTTGAAATTTGTTATGAAGGTAGGTTGGATTCTTAAAGCACAAATAAGAAAATCTGAAAGTACCTATTATTTTTTAATGTACCTAGGTATGTTTATTTTCACTTTTCAAATGATCACGGACGGAAGTGATATTATACGGTTTTTTTTCCTTTCGAGCTACAAAACAACACCTACAAGACTGTAATAGTAGCTTCCACTATTTTTGACTCTTAAACTCACTCCTTGTCGGACCCTAACTGGTTACTCCTCTCATCTACTCAAAGGTTGACTGGTAGAGATCCCTTAAAGGGATAAGTCCGCTTTTGTTCAAGTTTGTCAATTGTGTTTTGTTTCTTTTCTTTTGTACAATAGAGTTTACATACAGACATAAAACTCTAGAACACAAATACACAACCTATTATCAACACTGCTTATACCGAAAACTTTCCTTATTTATGGTAATACACAAGAGAGAACAAGAAAATCTCGAGTTATATTCGTTAATTGCTACCATAAAATATCTTTGGCGCAAACTTTTTTATTAAGTTAGATAAGACCAAAGGATAAGACAACAATACGTCTGTTAATGATGTTCGAAACTTCAGTGAGTTACTGCATACAGTAGCTTAACACAGACTAGCCACAAAGATTTAGAAAAAAAAACCGACCAAGAGCGTGTCGAACACGCCCAGGATAGGGTGGCTGTTGTACGAGTATAATATACTCGTACTGCCTGAGCTTTTAACAATTTCCCAAGCCAATTAGCAGTTTTCTGAGACAGTCTGTTAAAACGAAAAGCAGTTTCAAATCAACAGAGAAACCCTACTTGCAACTATTACAAGTAATTTGTACATTTTTTCCAGCTTAAAAAGCTAATGAACACTCTGTATTCAGTAAGCTGCAGCTATCGTATTCGCGAGCTTTATCTAAGCGTTCTATCGCGATGTGAGATACTGGAAGCCTTGCCTTGTCCTTGGAACTTGGGGCTTGAATTAACTTCAATGCTACGCTCTGTGATATAAGGGGAAGAGTAGTAGACAAAGGGATAAGGTAGAGAGTGTAATAACCATTACATAAATAATAAATCGATACCACAGGACACTTGACACTAATTGATAGGCCCCAAAGAGAACAAAGCTGAACACCCAAGACTCGAGAATAAACATTCGTATTTTTAGGGTTCCGTAGTCAACTAGGAACCCTTATAGTTTCGCCATGTCTGTCTGTCTGTTTGTCCATCCGCGGCTAAGCTCAGAGACCGTTAGTACTAGAAAGCTGTAACATTACACATATCAGCTGTACATTTAAAAAGCTAATGAACACTCTGTATTCAGTAAGCTGCAGCTTTCGTATACGCGAGCTTTATCTAAGCGTTCTATCGCGATGTGAGATACAGGAAGCCTTGCCTTGTCCTTGGAACTTGGGGCTTGAATTAACTTCAATGCTACGCTCTGTGATATAAGAGGAAGAGTATCAGTAAAAGAGATAAGGTAGAGAGTGTAATAACCATTATATAAATAATAAATCGATATCACAGGACACTTGACCAATTGATAGGCCCCAAAGAGAACAAAGCTGAACACCCAAGACTCGAGAATAAACATTCGTATTTTTAGGGTTCCGTAGTCAACTAGGAACCCTTATATTTTCGCCATGTCTGTCTGTCTGTTTGTCCATCCGCGGCTAAGCTCAGAAACCGTTAGTACTAGAAAGCTGTAACACACATTATACATATACATTATACATATCAGTCACGCCGACAAAGGACCATTTTAACCCCCTTCCCGCTTTACGTGTATCTTTGTGACACCGTGTAAAAGTCAATGCATTCCATCAAAAATTTTTTGGAAAATCTGAGGCGCTCGCGTCGCTACAACACGTTACTCCCTTTTTGTAGTCAGCTGTAGGCATAAAGCCAAGCGCGGTGGAGTGTTCGTTAGCACAAGCCTCTAGTCGAGGGGGCCGTCGTGGGCTGCAGCCACAGAACTAATAAGAATAATAATAACCTAACCTAACCAAAAAAACGTTTGGAAAACCCCCGACCTTGTCACTTCAAAGTTCAATATCTCAAAAACGGCTGAACCGCTTTCAAATCGGTCCACCCGTTTAAGAGCTACGGAGCCACAGACTGACACACAGACACACATAGCGGTGAAACTCATAGCACCCCTCTTTTTGCGTCGGGGGTTAATAAAAGAAAATATAAAACTTGGCTTACTTATGTAAATCCGGTGACAACACAATAGGCAAGTGTTAAAAAAAAAACTGAATAGTCTGTCAGTTGCATTGTTCGAAAATATCGGATAAGTAAACAAAAAACAAAAAGAAACAAAATATCAAATGAAACAAAATCCATCCATACTTTAATATTATATATATGCGAAAGTGTGTGTGTTTGTATGTTTGTCCGTCTTGCACGTCGAAACGGAGCGACGGATCGATGTGATTTTTGGCATAGAGATAGTTTATGGGCCCGAGGGTGACTTGACTAGGCTACTTTTTATCCCGGAAAAATGCACAATTCTCGAGGGAACAGCGCGCGATAACCGAATACCACGCGGACGGAACCGTGGACAAAAACTAGTAATTAATAAAAAAATACGAAGATATGGCCAGTTAAAGTTCTATGTGACACTTTTTAGAACGGCGTGACATCGTTTTTGAGATATTCAACTTTGAAGCGACAAAGGCGGGACTTTTCCAACTTTTTGCTGGTTAGGTTATAATCCCGAAAAAATGTAGGGTTCCTGTGGGATCAAAAAAGGTTTAAGCTACATAATAATTCTGCGCGAGCGAAGCCGCCGGCAAAAGCTAGTACATTATACATTACATTATGCCTGTATGTATGTGTGTGTAGTTCCTATACAAACAGTGTTTAACTTGCAGCGGCCATATACAACGCAAACACATGTTCATTATAATAATAAATGAGTTGGAATAAATTGTTTATTACCGCGGTGAACGAAATTCTGTTAGTTTTCGGGTGAAATGATTTAGTAACCTTTAACTATCACTTGAATTCATGCTGCTAAGTTGTAATGATATTTTTAAATGGGGTAATGGGTTGATAAATTAAAAAATACGTCTCCTATATTTTTAGAGTTCAGTAATAATAACAGTAATAAAGCCTTTTATTTCCAATTAACACTTTTTTACAAATATTTATAGAATATCCCTTAAATCGGTGTGCCTTCTGGCATAGGCCTCCTCCAACAATCTCCACTCCACTCTGTCATCCGCAGCTCTGGTCCACTGTAGCCCCAGTACCTCGAATGGAAAAAACGGAACCCTTATAGGATTACTTTATTGTCCGTCCGTCCGTTTATCAAGACCCTTTTTCTCAGGAACTCGTGGAGGTATCAAGCTGAAATTTATATCAAATACTCAAGTCTACTGTCCCTTGGAGCTGTGAAAAAATCAAACTTCTAAGCCAACGCAATCAAAAGATACAGCCGTATATGCCGCAAATTTCCGCAAATTTTCAAAACTCGCAAGGGAATCAAAACCTACAGGGTACTTCCCGTAAACTCAGAATCTTGAAATTTGGTACGAAGCAACATCTTATAACACAGATAAAGGAAAATTTGCGAAAACTGTAAATTTTTTGTTAAATCATATAATAAAAATATTTTTAATAATTTTAAAGTTACTACCTACATGTTTTTACGGAACTTTCGATGCGCGAGTCCAACTCGCACTTGGCCGTTTTTTTTATAATGCAACTGATCGACTACTTAATTGGAAATTTTAGGATACTAATGCAGTGTTTCCACCAGAGATGTGCGAAAATGTGTTGCGAGGAATATGTTTTTCATTTAATTCATTTGTGCTTCGTTTACCTCGCCTCGCTCCGCTCAGCTGTTTCCACCAGAGATTTGCTGTGCGAGGATGTGTAAATGAAGCGTTTATCTACAACTGTACGTAATTAGGCCTTAAAACACTCATGTCGCCCTATTATGAAACTCGGCTACGTTTCATAAAACCACACTCGTGGTTTAAGGACCCTATTACGATACGGTTGCATAAATAACAATTCTATTGGTTAGTGAAGAACACATCCCTCGCAACACATCCTCGCACATTATTGGTGGAAACGCTGCTTTAGGGCCTGTTTCACCACTCATAGATAAATTTAATTTGACATGCAGATAAACGTGGCGCCGTCTCCGTCTATTCGCACAAAACAAACAGAGACGGCATCACAGATATCTGCCACATAAAATTAATCAATGAATTCATGGTAAACAGGGGGTAAGAGTATTAAGAGCACTGCACTGGTTCTCGCAGAGATATGACACGGACGCTAGCGCTAGCGACTATTTAGCTTGCCCATTGAAGTATCCAGAGCGCTTAGGGAAGTTGGGGTTTAGATTATCATAAATTTTCGATATGGTTTCACGGGATACCCGTAAAAGTAACAAATTTGGAGTTGAAATAAAAAATACAAAAATACTCCAAAAAACCAATCATAATTTGATTGCTTAGTAGCGACATCTCTTGTCTGGGTGAGCGGTTTTCACATATTACTTAAACACCCAAGACCCGAGAACAAACATTCGTATTATTCATACAAATAACTGCCCCGGCCGGGAATCGAAACCTCAAGCTTCGTAGTCTGAATCTCTAACCACTAGGCCATCCGGTCGTCTAACTATATCAAAGAACTAACAATATCACTTTTGTTTGATGTTATTTTATCAAGAATTTCAAGCTGAAACAAACTGCTTTTTCTCACAAATGCACCGGAGTGTCCGGAGTGCATCGCGCATAGAAGCATGAAGGTATGTCGTGCATTTCACGCCTGCAAGCTGCACATCAAACGTCCTAAACATAGGACATTGTGGGTAGAACCTTTGACAAGCGGGCTGGTAGGAGATGCGAAGTATTTATGTTTGAGGATGATGCCATAATGTGATAATGTATTTTTACAAGCTTTTATATACACTGTGATTTTTAATCTGTGGCACAAAACATATAGGTACAGAAATCAATCTACATCAAGGTGCGCTCGAGCAGCGCACACAGACACACGGACGCAATGACATTAAAATTAAAATATTTTAGTTTAGTACCTATTATTAATTTATATTTCCATTCTTCCCGTTTCAGTCTCAACAATAATTCAAACAACTAATTATGAGTGCCAATACCACAATAATTATAGTTTTTTGTGCATAAGCCATAGTTGACAACCCTAGAGCAACCGCCGAGCGTAGGCCTGTATGAAAAGTGTACATACATGTGATTGACTTCCATCTGTTTTGTATCAGTGGTCAGGTACAATTTTTTCTAGTTTAGTCATTGACAGCGGTCAAGATCACACTTACATGGAACAGCAGACTTTTGTTTTATTCGACTGGATGGTAAAGGAGTCAGTGGGTCTCCTGATGGTAAAAGATCACCACCGCCCATAAACATCTGCAACACCAGGGGTATTGCAGATGCGTTGCCAACCTAGAGGCCTAAGATGGGATACCTTAAGTGCCAGTAATTTCACCGGCTGTCTTACTCTCCACGCCGAAACACAACAGTGCAAGCACTGCTGCTTCACGGCAGGATTAGCGCTCAACTTTATTTCTTTGATTAGTTTTATTCCGAAAATAACTTTCAATAGAAATTCTTTGTCACCCTACTAATTTGGTTGTCTATGAGCTTATACCTTTCAAAAAAGGGTCCGCGTGGGTACGCGGCCCAAGCCTTCTTATTCTGAGAGGAGGCCTGTGCCCTACAGTGGGACGTAAATATATAGGCTAAGATGATGAATGACTTACTTAAAATATAATAATTTTGCGGGGACACGCAAAATCGTGTATTTTAATTTTTGTACTTCTTTTTTGTTTTTTATGTGTTTGCTGTTTTTTTTGTTTTGATTTTGTTGTATTTGTGAATGTGAATAAATGCCTTCTTTCTTTTTTTATATGTATATGTTTGCTACCCTCACATGCACTGACCTGTAGTTCCCCCTTCCTTCGCCCCCCCCCCCCACCTATTCTCCCCAGTCTAGCTTTCACAGCTAAATGAGCTAAAAAAGAAACTCTCTTTGATACGTCGTGTACAAGAATTTCATAATTACGACCAAGGCTTTTGAGAGTAACAAAGCTTTGAGGCTCTTATTTTGAAATGTTAGCTCAAGTTTTTATATTAAAATGAGATTCTTCGTTAAATTCACCTTGATCCGCGGTCTATTCTTCGGTTCTTGTCATACTTTTTTTAATTAATTTTATTTATTGAATAAATTATTTATTCAATCAATTTTATTCGGGACGTCCAGGGCACGTAGATGTATATCATTATTACATATATTAAGTATAACAACTAAATAAAACTTAATTCATTATATTTGTTTAGTATGAGCACCAATCATAGGCGAACATATAATTTTCAACAATTTGTCATTTACAATAAGAAAAAAAAATGCACATAGTAACAGACTTTTCAGAAAAGTCATAATCAATAATCGCTATGATTTCATTTGCAAATGCATGGGATGTCAACATGACATTATTAGCACAAAGTTTTCACCCTGGTACGTGGTTCAGTTTTCTCGACTACAGATACCTTGAGGGAAGACATTGGATAGTTTTTATTCTGGAAAAATTGCATAGTTCCCACGGGATACCTATAAACGAATTCTAAGCGGACGGAGTTGCGGGCAAAGGTCAGTAAATAAAATGTTTTATACTAGGTAAAGAAGATAACAAAACAAGAAAATTACTAAAAGGACCACGCAACTATACGCTCTAAATAAATTCTCTCTTGACCGCCACGAATGTATATTCCCCAACCCTTCTGCTATTTAATATTTGAATACGACCAGCGCAAACTTACTCTTACCGCTGAAATGGCGCCACTTTCAAAACATCCCTCAGTAATTGTGTGCAATAACTTTAGTTCCAATTGAGCCGGCCGCATCAATAACTTTGTCTGCTATTTATGCCGAGGATATTAATAGCTTGTTTATTTATCCCGTTTATTCGCGGATTATTATAGGAGGGGATAGATTGGATGATAAATTTTACATTTATATTGCAGTTACGTGATTTTTGTTAGTTTTTAACCTCCTACGCTTCGCGCGGGGTGGGGGGGAGGGGGAGAGGGGGTTTTACAAGTTTGACGCCAATGTTTGTCTGTCAATAGCTCTTAAAGGAATGAATCGATTTCGATGCTGCTTTTCACGTAAAACGAGTTTCCTTGCATAATCGAATCAGCCGTTGTTGAGATATTGAACTTTGAAATGAAATGTCAAGATGTTTCAACTTTGCTAAGTTACTATAAAGAGTTGACTTGCAATTAGTGTGCGACCGAATGTTCCAGTTTCGGTTTCTTAAAGGGCTTGCATTAAAAAAAATATATAATTATGTTTTCTAATTTTAAGATAAGGTTATAACCATACCAACCATACCTACAAAACGAACGACTGACTGGAAAAAGTTCCGTCGTGACACGATGTTTAAGGTGATTTTCCACCGGCGAGGCGAGACGAGAATTGAAATTTGTATGGCAAATTTTCAATTCTCTCCTAGCGCATCTTCGGTGGAAATAGTAAGCATTGATGAGGACGTGCGAGACTTGAATTGAAATATTTGCTGTTGTAAAAATAAACCGTTTTGCTTCCAACATAGAGTATAAATTCAATGTGCTTTTCCACCGGTGAGGCGAGACGAGGAGGGGCGAGATGAGAATTGAAATTTTTGTATGGCGGCGCCCGCGCCGGCCCGCGCGAGAATGCTACAGCAACACGCTTCGCGCGATAGGTGTTTTGTTGTTCGTTGCTGCAGGGCTACTAAGAAATTCGAAAATCGAAGTTCGTCCCTCTCACGTAAATTTTTAGTGGAAAAGGGCCAGTGCGATTTCAATTCTCGCCTCGCCGGTGGAAAATCACCTTTTACCCATACAAACGTATAGTTAATTTTCATGTCACAATCGAAAACTTTCGTACGATATCAACTACGTCTGCGTTTTAACCAGTCATGTGCGAGGATGTGTTGCGAGGTATGTGTTTTTTCATGAACCAATAGGAATGCTTCATTTACCTCGCCTCGCTCCGCTCTGCTGTTTCCACCAGAGATGTGCTGTGCAAGAATAGGTAAATGAAGCGTTTCTATATCCGGGCGGTAACGGTAACGGTAGCCGCAGCATGTGTCCAACTTTGTGAACCACCCTTAATAGTACATTGTGTCTTAAGGGCGGTAAATAAGGAATTACGAACGAGAGTCTATTAGAAGCCCGAAGTCGAAGACTGAAGAGTCTTTCATCACATTTGCGACATACAATGTTTTTCATCACATTTGCGAGTAAAATTTTATATTTCTAAAAGAAAATATATAATTGTTCCAAATATTGGCGATACCTTAGGCTGCGCTCTTGCAAGCGCCGCCCTCCCCATCCCCCTCCCGCAGCATGCGCCGCAACGTGCATGTGCATGTGGTCCTGCAGCAGGAGCGCGCGCAGCAGTATCAGTACGGGCACTGACTCATTTACCGACCTTGGGCTTCATGACGAGAAAAGTAGTACGGGCAACGACTCATTTACCGACCACGGGTTTCATGACAAGCACATTAAGGTCGAGGGTTTTATTTGGGGGGTTGCAACCAAGGTAGCCTGCATTTTACGACACTGTTTACGAGCAAGTGTGATGAAAAAATTAAAATAGTCTTCAAGTTATTTAATAAAATTGGCGAAATTTTTATATGACATGGCAAGAGATGGGTAAAGTCAGGTAGGGTCCCAGTGTTTATGGGACCCGTGAACCCGCGATTTCATCCCAGTCCACCTCGGGGCCAGCAGTTATTTAATATGCAGTTCTGTTTACATTTCGCGATACGTGGCTTTGTTTGTGTTTCATTAAGTTGTGTAAACACGCGTGATGTAGGTTCCGTAAGTTTGGCAAATTAGCTAAGTTATTTATTATAAAAAACCCTAAGGGTGAATCGGCCTCTCGTTCCAACAGTTTCGTAAAAATTTAAAGAAAGAAAACATTAAAAAAAAACAAAATTAAAAAAAAAAAAAAAAAATGATTAATATAGGATATATAGGATAAGGGACCTTATTGTCCATAACATTGTTTTGTTAGTAACAAAATAATCTAATATAACTATGTTAGTAACTATAGAAAGAAATCATTTATTTGTGACAAAAAGGTGAAAAAGTACGAAATAAAAAATAAATAATAATAAGTAATACAAAAAAAACATTATATAAAAAACCAAAAAATATAAACCTAAACGAGAAAAATAAAAAAAAAAACTAAAAATTAAATGGAGCGAGGAGCAGTGCCTGATAAGACCAACGGCGGCCATCAAACCAAAACAAGATATACTTTACAATTTGTGACAATAGGCGTCGGCGTTACATTTCGCACCACTAGTACAACACCGAGGAAACAAATGCAAATTCGCCTTTTCTAGATAAAGTACGATAAACTTCTCTTTATATCGATGTTTGATCGTTCTCTACCATTAAAAGAATCTGAAAAAATATTTTTATATTAAAGGTACGATTTATTCGTGACGATATGGGGAAAAAAAATTACATGTCACGAAATATGGTCCCAAATCACTCGTTGTAGTAGGTATCTCAATTTGTAGACAGGTATCTTTGCAATTTCAGTGTTAGCAGAGCCCCTCTCCTAACTAAAATAAATAAATAAATATCATAATATTCGGCGTGTGTTAGTACTGCTGCCTAATCTCGCATTAGGACCCTAAGTCGCCTTTCACTTAACCCACGGGAAGATGCGATTTTTTTTCTCAAAGATTGACCCTGAAACATCCCTGAACTAGGTACACAACTCTTTAAACAACCCACCATTTTGATTGCGGGCCACAGACAAAAAAGCAGCGCGCCGAAAACTGAAAAAAGTTCATATCGGAGCATTTTTCCGCGGATTTATTCAAATCCTAGGATTTGTGTTTTGTTCCGGCCGTCGACTGGGAAAATAATTAAATTTGCAGTTGATGAATTGCGTTCTGTATTTTTCGTTTGCGAGCAAAAGGAATTGAATGTTGTTTCAAAGCGTTTGGAATAATCCTCTAATATTATAAATGCGATCGTTTGTGTGTGTGTGTGTGTGTGTGTGTGATTATAACTCTTGTCCCACTTTTGGACATAGGCATCCACTCAGAATAAGAGGGCTTGGACCATATTATTTCACTCGCAGGCCAGTGAGGATTTGGAACTTTACACACACCAATGAATTGCTTTGCAGATTTGTGCACGTTTACTCTCGATGTTTTCCTTCACCGTACAACGCTCGTGGTAAATTTTGAATGTAATTTTGCACATGATTTTCGAAAACTCAGAGATGCATGTGTGCTCCGTGTGGGAACTACGGCCCAAGCCCTCTCATTCTGAGAGGAGGCCTGTGCCCGGCAGTGGGACGTATATAGGCTGGGATGATGATGATGATGAACGTGAAGAGAAGTAGTAAATCTATGGAATTTTCAATTCAATCTAGTGACTTAAGCGATCGAAGTCGCGAATAGTCTTATGTTTTCAATTTTGTCCTTTCTAACCCTAAACTCCTCAAATCACGGTAATTCGTCCCGTATTTCATTCCCTCTTATAGTGTACTTTAAACAACCTCCAACTGTTCCAACTATTGCGTGTGGCTCACCATTACCTACTCCAAATAGGCGCTTTATAGGCGTAGCAACGATTACGAGATCAGTAATAAAGCAAATCTTTTTACTGTTCCTCGTAAGTTGAAGGATAAAGAACCTTCCAAACATCCAGAATTGCTGAATAATGGGCCAAGTTAGAAAGATTTTGTTTGAGGTTTGATTTTGTTTTGATTGCTAATTGATTTAGTTGTGAAGGATTTTTGTTATAAGGCCCTTTTACTTTTACAAGTATTTTTTTACCTTTAAACAGACCGAAGAGATGTCGGGGCGACTTGGACGTAATAATCTAGAAGAGTTACAGGAGCATGCTCTCGATTTCAAACAAGTAGGATACGCAATATATTTTAAAATATAGTTGTAATAATCGATTTGACTTTCAACTTTTAACAAAGTACTTTCAGGGTTTCTAGTAATTGAATTATCCCGTCTATCCCACTAGTCCCATTGAGTTGTCCCATCATGGGACTACTGGGATGATTACGTCCCAGTTGTTCCATGGGACAAGTTGGCACTAATATTTATATCATATATCATCTTGTATTTCTAGAAACGACGAAACTATAAGGTTCTCTTTTTGCTTTTTAAGCGGAATCCTAAAAAGAAAACTTTTGTCCAAAAGCTGGCTTGATGGGGCGGTTAATAGCCCGGCTGCTCGTTAACGTTATTTTGTTAGTTGCCGAGCCGAAACTGCTAAATAATTCACTACAACGGCTGATTGTCTGAAGTTTAATTATTCCAAATTTACTACGAATATGTCTTGCACTCTTCCACTTACAGGTTACTTGTAGGATACTCAACGGGTTGCCTAAATATTTTATGAAGTAAAACAATTACTTTGCTCACCCGCGAACGATAGGTTTATGCAAGAAATGTGTGTTCGTGTAACTACACACCTTCATCTCCACACTGTAAGAACACACACAAATCACACAAGCCCTTCTATCACCACACTGCACTAATACGTGTCGAACTCAACCAGACCTCATCTTCAGAGCAACACTACCGTTCACTATGCTACCAGATGTTAGTTTAACGTACATATAGTTAGATAGTTGGCTTAGTGTGATTTATGTGTTCTTACAGTGTGGAGGTGGAGACACTGCATGAACACACACCGACTTGCCCAAGGCCAGTTTTTTAAGTAGGTAATATCAATGTTTCCAAGCATGTTTAAGAAAAATCACACGGCGTTTTTAAAAATAAGAACAAGAAGAACAGAATGCAAATTAATTAATCAATTAGAGATCGTTCTGACGCGATTAGGCCGCCTATTACTTACCTTGTAATTTTCTCTCTATGTACCTGTTTCTTGTATCGCTAACTATTATTTGTAGTGTACAATTAAGAGACAATGTATTGTATACTTCAAATGTACCTATCAATGAAGACTCAATGCAACAGAACGAAAATTAAAAAATACATTTTTAAATATTCGCAGCCTGTTTTACATTTTTTCCCGTCCAATTTGCGTTGCTCCGAGAGGGTATTTTAATTGTTTCGTAGCGTAAGACTTTAAACGTGGCTGAGGCTGAAGTGTTATAGCATTTTGGTTGAAAACCTTTTTGTTTTTTTGATATTAGACGACCGGATAGCTCAGTGGTTAGAGAACCTGACTACGAAGCTTGAGGTTCCGAGTTCCCCCGGTTAGGCTAGATATTGTGTGAAAGATACGAATGTTTTTCTCGAACCTTGGGTACTTAATTTATTTATTTATTAGGTTCGCCAACAGAAACAACACTATAAAGTAGCGTTTCCACCAGAGATGGCGAGGATGTGTTGTGAGGAATATGTTTTTCATTAACCAATAGAAACGCTTCATTTACCTCGCCTCGCTCCGTTCAGCTGTTTCCACCAGAGATGTGCTGTGCGAGGATGTGTGAATGAAGCGTTTTATTGGTTAATAAAAAACACATTCCCCTCCCACATTATTGGTGGAAACGCTGCTTAAACTAAGTAAAAAATCATGGTGTTAATTATCATCTTTGAATGCAGTTTGTTTTTTTTTTAAATAAAGAATGTTTATTAAGATTGTTTTTTTGGAATCTTTTCGTATTTATTTTATTTCAATTCCAAATTTTTTGTTACTTTTACGGTCATCCCGTAAAACCCATATCGAAAATACAAACTGAAATATAGGTACATAGAAAAACCAGAAAAATAAGACCAGCGCTGAGAATCGAACCCAGCCAGTGGTGGTCCAGTGGTGGTGTAGTGGTATAACACGGAATGCCGAGGACCTGGGCTCGATTCCCAGCGCTGGTCTTATTTTTTTGGTTTTTCTATGCATCTATATTTCAGTTTATATTTTCGAGAATGTTTATTTTCAGCCCAATTAGCTAACTAAAAGAATTTAAGGCAAGTTCCCTCCAGGCCCCTCATCCTTGTAGTCCGGCCAGAATCGTCTCCGGAGGACGGAACTCCTTATTAGTTAATGACATCGACTAAAATTTGGAACGAAAATGCAGGCTAGATGACAATGCAAGCTTTTCTGTCCTAATTAATAGGACAATTTCGCCAGTGTCAAGGTAAACTCTCTTTGAGAGGGACTTTGTACGGTGGGTGATTTAAGGTTTAGCAACTTGATAGTAAAATTCCAGAAACCACGTGGAGACAACTTGCGCATTAAAAAATGCCAGACACGAGAGCAATATAGAGTTTTGTGATCACTGTTAAGGTTAATCGCCGCATAAAACACTATCAAAATTATACTTCAACTAGCCAAAGAAACAGAAATAGTAAAATTAGATATTGTCTACATCCGCCATGTTCGAATGCTACAAATCGAATCCAATTATTATATTAAAAATGGCATTTTTAATATAAATTTACTACCCTGTATACTGGATAAAAAATATTCTGTATTAACATTTTGGTACCGCTATAACAAAGGCTTGAAATGAATCCAGCACAAAATAATTTGTGATCTTCGTCCTTGTACGCAAAGGGAGCCTTTTTTCTTGGCCTGATTAAGAACGCGGTCAAGATCAAAACATCCGGTGGTCGGCCTCGGCTTGGCAGTCCGTTGTGCGCAAATATCCAACCACCAGGTAGCCGAGTGGTTAGTGCACCTGACTGCAAAGCTTGAGGTCGCGGGTTCGAGCCCCGAGGCCTTATTGTCTAACACACTTGGAATCACAATCGTTTTTAGGGTTCCATACCCAAAGGATAAAAACGGAAACCCTATTACTAAGACTTCACTGTCCGTCCGTCCGTCTGTCCGTCACCAGGCTGTATCTCATGAACCGTGATAGTTAGACACTCCAAAATACAACCCATCATGATTGACCCACCACCATACAGCACTGATGCGTTTCGAACTCAATCAGAGTTCGATCTCAGAGCAACAAAAATGTAAGGCCATCGAACCTAATGCATGGTGAACGGTCGCGTCGTGTCAAAGCCGTGGGCAACTAGCTTTTATTATACTTATTTAGCCCTGCTTCACCATCCATTGATTAAATTTATCTGATGGATAAATTTGATGCCGTTTCTGTTTGTTTTCTTCGAATAGACGGAGACGGCGTCACATTTATCCGTCAGTTAAAATTACTCTATGTGTGGTGAAACAGCCCCTTACTCTTGCAGTTCCGTGCATATTTATGCTCACATTTTCCTTTTAATCAACTAGACAACTTGAAAATTGTTTTTTCAAGTGGCAGAGCAATAAAAACTTAATCAACTCGGTCTGAATTCATTGGAGTGTAGTGCTAAATTCGTCCAGAGGGGGCGCTTAGAACCACAGGATGGCTCTAGTTTTGTTTCACTTATTACTTTGACTCTTGTCCTGTCCCGTGGTGAGTGTTTTAGCTACTTAGCATAAAGTATTTGACAGCTATGTATCATTATCATCAACATCAGCCGGAAGACGTCCAATTTTCAAGTCTCTAGCACACATACAAAATTTCATATTGTACTGTACCTACTGTAACTCTTTATTGTACATAAAACATAAGAAAATTACAGTTAACAAGAGAAAGAGATGTACAAAGGCGAACTTATCACTTATCACTCTTCCAGTTAACCTTTGAACGATTTAAAGGGCAACAGAAACAAAGGCGACAGGCTAGCAACCTGTCATTATTGTGCCGTTTTTGTCAAAATTAAAACCTAAGATTGCTAAAAGTGGCTCCGAAGTGGTAACGTTTCGTGTGCTCTGCCTACCCCATTTGGGCATACAGGCGTGATGTTTGTGTGTGTGTATTAATAAAAAAAATTGTAATATTTTATATTATTTACTATTTTGTATTTCTACTATATTTGTAATTTTTTTGTGTATCATGTGTGTGCCGAATAAACTTTTTTAATTCATTAATCCATTCAAGTAGTTTTGGCTGTGCGTTGCCTGTTAGGTGGTAGTGCATTAGACAACATGTCCCCTCACTAGCAAATAATGGTAATGACACACACTGGCATAACGCGCATGAATACGCTACCTTATGCCAAATAACCAAAGGTTACGCTCGTGAGTTACAACACCAGTACCATAGCGTAATAAGAACAACTAGTGCGGTAACGCGATGGGTCACACCGCGGGGAGGGGAGGGGAGGGGAATTCTCGGTTATTTTCAGCATTTGTTTCGCCGGTAAATACCAGTAGCAGCAGGGTTACTACGAAACTCGAAACTTGAAGTTCGTGTCGTGCGGACCCTCTGACACTTATGCTATTTAATACGAGAGCGAGAGGGACGGTACGATACGAACTTCGATTTTCGAACTTCGGCGTTGGCGATCAGTATCTTAACGGTTGCCCGGAAGAGATCGCTTTGAAGTGATAAAACTACTTATTGTCTACCCTGCCTTTTGCCTTTATGTGAACGTATTCTACTGATTTGTGTTCAAAAAAGAATAATAGTATTGTGTTGTAGTTTCCGCTAGTTCCGTTCCAAGTTGTGAAAATATAACTAGCAATAGCATAGAAATAGTTTTATGCATTTTTTCGAAAAAATATGAGATTTCAAGGGGTCCGTCTGGCCTTAACTTTGCACCGGAATTTAACTAAGTATATCCAAATGCGGACAGGTAACTCTCAGACCAAAAGCCCACTGTTAAAAATTATAACGCAATGCCTGTACAGTACGATTACCTACTTGGAGTTAACACATGACAGATGGGCGTGCCTTCAGTCAATTTTTAACTTTGAGGTCATACAAATAAAATAGTTTTTACATAATCTGTAAACGTGGGTAGCGGTATACTAAAAATAGCTTTATTTGTATGACGTCAAAGTTGAAAATTGACTGACGGCACGCCCATCTGTCAAGTGTTAACTCGAATTAATCAAACTGTACTGCACTATCATAGTCCATACATACAGTTACATGGCAGAACATACTTACACACGACTATATCCTCAGGTGGGGAGTCAGCATGCTGACCGTAACCGCCGTCGTGCATGCAATACTCAACCAAGTATTCGCAGGTAACTTTGCCACAATATTACGCTATAGCAACTGGGCAGTTTCCTGGGTAAAAACAATATTCTATTAAAGCGCTTGGTAGCTTTACGTTATAAACGCTGCGTTAAACGGAATGCTTTTGACGCACATAAATTTTGTATCAGACTCGAAGGTGCGAGCCGGGGTTTGAACCCACGATCCTCTGCTTGAGAGGCCACAGGTCAAACCACTCGGCCACCACGGCTTCCCAAGATGTATGTATGTTATGTAATAAGATTATCGGATGCAAAATTGATGTGCGTCAAACGCATTGCGCTTAACGCAGCGTTTATCACATAAAACAATCGAGCGCTTTATTGAGCTGAATCAATTATTTTGCCCACCCTCAATTGTTTCAGTTCATTGATATGGATATCCGCAAAGTAACGCCTGATTCAATAAATTATCTATTTAGTTTGTCAGTTAGATTATCAAGACACGTATTTTTTCTTTTGTCAATCAAACAAAATTATGACAAAAATGAATCGCGTCATAGTTCGAAACTGGCCGTGACTGGTTGTTAAAAAAGTGTCGCACGGCGCGCCGTCACGTGGAACTTTAGCTATATCTTCATCATCTTATGTTTAATTGACAAAAGAATAGAATAGAATAGAATGTTTATTTGCATCTAATAAGTAGGTACAGTCACCAGCATTAATATCTGCCACAGAGGAGCGTGCAAAAATATCTGACACGTCCTTCCGGCCCTAGAAATAGAGTCGTATCAGATATTTATGCAAGCTTGTTGTGTCAGATATTGGTGCTGGTGACTGTACATCGGTGTTCTTAGGTGGTATGTGACAATAAAGTAACTTATTCTGCTATGTGTACTAAATAATACTAGCATGCAAATATTTAGGTACTTATCATTAAAAAATATCTTGAGAGAAGAATTCTTTTACGTTATACTAAAGTTTTTGAATAAGGATCTTAATTAATTCATTTTTAAATCTATTTAGAGGTAGCTCTTTTAAACTTAACTAACTTTTAACTCTTTTAGAAAATACGTGTCTAACATTTTCAGATAATCTAAGTACAATACAATACAATACAATAACTCTTTATTGCACACCAATACAGTAAACAGTACAGAGAAAACAAGTAATGGAGTAATAAGATTTTTATAGGAAACTAGCCCACTTCTGCACTTAACGCCATTAAAGCCAGCAGGGCTACTACGAAACTCGAAGTTCGTATGGTACCGTCCCTCTCGCTCTTGTATTAAATAGTATAAGTGTTAGAGGGACCGCACGACACGAACTTCGAGTTTCGAGTTTCGTAGTAGCCCTGCAGAGCTGCAACTTTGTATGCTACCACACTGGTTTGATAGCTACGTTGTGACACATAAAGCTCCGTTTCCACCAGAGATGTGCGAGGATGTGTTGCGAATGTGCTTTTCATGAACCAATAGAAACGCTTCACGTTAACTTACCTACTTAATTCTACTCACCCTTCTCCACTTACAATGGTTTATAACTTTTGCGAATGAACACGTGAAAGGATCGAAACCCGTCAGAATTTTGCGTGGTGTTTCTGATAGTTGGGTCTGTGTAACATATGTCGATTTATCAAGAAGTGGAGAGCGGGTTCTGCATGTTAATATATGTCGCATAGACGTAGCTGCTGAGGACGTGTAGTTCATTGACATCTTCAAAATAACGCGTTAACATCTCGAACGCGTTTGTGTTTAAATGTCAAACATTATATGAACAATTCGTTGCCTATTAGGCCAATCGGTCAAAAGTACCTAATGCAGATGTATACACATAAATGCGTTCTCGTAAATCGGTCAAGTGCGAGTCGGACTCGTACATGAAGGGTTCCGTACATCCGTACAATGTTTTAAAAACAGTTCAGTAATGAGTATTTGTTAAAAAATCTAATTCAAGCCTTATTTTGCTGACTGTACCTTTTGCCCCTCGCGTTGCCCCTAGTAGTAACTGCTGGCTGTCATCTAGGCCCCTAGCAACGCCTTACAACGCCAAACAAGCAAAAAACGCTGAAAAAGGGTTTCTTTTATGACAACCCCCTTTAATTTTTTCATCACACTTGCTCGTAAACAGTGTCGTAACATGCAGGCTACCTTAGTTGCAACCCCCAAATAAACCCTCGACCTTAATGTGCTTGTCATGAAACCCGTGGTCGGTAAATGACTCATTGCGCGTACACATTTTCTTGTCAATGAAGCCCAAGGTCGGTCGCATGAGTCAGTGCCCGTACTGATGGCGCTGCGCGCGCTGCTGCAGGACCACATGGACACATGCACACGCACGTTGCGGCGCATGCCGAGGGAGGGGAGGTAGAGGGCGACGCTGCCAAGAGCACAGCCTAAGGTATCGCCAATATTTGGAACAATTAGATTTTTTCTTTTACAAATATAAAATTTTACTTGCAAATGTGATGAAAACATTGTATGTCGCACGGGCGGTACTAGAATTACGAACATCGACTCATTAAAGCCCTCAGTCTTCGACTTCGGGCTTCTAATATACTCTCGTTCGTAATTCCTTATTTACCGCCCTTAAGACACAAGGTACTATTAAATTAAATTTATTTTTAGTATTTTTTGTTATAGCGGCCACGGTTATAATAATATATTACTTGTAAAATTTCAAGTGTCTTAGCTATTAGGGCTCAAAGAGATAAAACCCTGTGACAGATGGACAGGCAGACAGCGGAGTCTCACTAATAGGGTCCCGTTGGCACCCTTTGGGTACGGAACCCTAAAAAGAAGCCCGTAAACTGACGACTTGCAGTGACAAGGTCGCATCCAGAAACAACCTACCCCCTCTAATACAGTTAACCTAACCGAACTTTGGTTTGCATGGCTTATAATGAGAGACAAAAGCAAGATTCCATCTTGCTCGCTAATCCTGCCGTGAAGCTGAAATTACTGGCACTTGAGGTATCCCATCTTAGGCCTCTAGGTTAGCAACGCATCTGTAATACCCCTGGTGTTGCAGATGTTTTAGGGCAGTGGTGATCTCTTACCATCAGGAGACCCACTTGCTCATTTACCATCCAGTCGAATAAAAAAAAAAAAATTGAATAGTAAAATCTGGCCCTCAAATAATAATATAGCAGTAATAGGTAATTTTGTAGTAGTGGGTCAAATTTTGTACCGCTAAGTATATTAAGTCATCCCTATATACGTCCCACTGCAGGGCACAGGCCTCCCCTCAGAATGAGAGGGCGTCCCACGCGGGCCCAGTGCGGATTGGGAACTTCACACACACACCATTGAATTGCTTCGCAGGTTTGTGCAGGTTTCCTCACGATGTGTTCCTTCACCGTAAAACTCAGAGGTGCGAGCCGGGGTTTGAGCCCACGATCCTCTGCTTGAGAGGCCATAGGTCAAACCACTCTGCCACCACGGCTAAGTACCTATATTAAGTATATTGTGAAATTTATATCATATCACAATAATCTAACCAACAAAAAGTTGGAAAACCCCCGACATTGTCACTTCAAAGTTCAATATCTCAAAAACGGCTGAATCGATTATGATAAAACATGTCTAAGAACCATCGCTAGAAAACCAGCTTTCAATTAAAAAAATCGCATTCGTATCGGTCCACCCGCTTAAGAGCTACGGTGCCACAGACAGACATAGAGACACACAGACACACATAGCGGTCAAACTTATAACACCCCTCTTTTTCGGGGGTTAAAAATGGTCTTTATCATCAACGCAGCCGTAGGACTCCACTGTTGGACATAGGCCTTCCCCCTAGACTTCCAGTTGCTTCTGTTGGAAGCGGCTTGCATCCACCGTGAACCCGCGGATTTAACCAGGTCATCCGTCCATCTCGTTGGTGGACGTCCTACGCTGCGCTTGCCGATCCGCGGTCTCCATTCAAGAACTTTTCGGCCCCAACGGCCATCCGTTCTCCGTGCTATATGGCCTGCCCACTGCCACTTCAACGAGCTAATTCGCTTGGCTATGTCGGTGACCCTTGTTCTTCTACGTATCTCCTCATTTCTGATTCGATCCCGTAGAGAAACCCTGAGCATAGCTCTCTCCATAGCTCGCTGAGCAACTCTGAACCTCAAAATGGTTTTAACTCAGCATAATGCCGTATGAAGCTCAAACTTCACGGCTCGGTCGCCAAATCTACGAGTAGGTTGCAGCTGACGTCACACAACGCAAAAACCCCGTAAAGCTCCAGCATAAAACTGCAAACCTTAATTTTCCAATGTTTACTCAGATTATTTTAACTTGAACCGAGTCCAAGTGTCATTTTTCATTCCTTGCACAGTTTTTAGAATTCCGGGCGTATTGAAAGGAATCCAATTTTTTAGGACGCATGGCGAAATGTGGCAGTGCAGAGAAAAAGCTTTCGAATATGTGAAAATGCTTTTCCTGCAGTTGATTAATGTTCCGAAAATCTGTTCGTTTTTTATTTTTGCTTCAAATGCATGCAATTTAGAGGCACGTCGCACAATTTAATTTGGGTTAGTTTTCTAAAGATAATATTAAAAAAGCGACTTAGTATTTTATGAAACATTATACATGGCTACGTCTACGAATAAATGTATGTTTATGCCACGATGTCCACACTAAGAACACACAAATCACACAAACCTAGCTATCTCCACCACCATTACAATACAATAACTCTTTATTGCACACCAATACAGTAAACAGTACAGAGAACACAAGTATATACATAGAGATTTTCTAAGGTAAGCAATAGGCGGCCTTATCGCTTCAGAGCGATCTCTTCCAGGCAACCTTTACAATGGACAGAAATAAGGAATACATTTTAGCAGGTGGTGCAATTTACAGTAGATTAGAGCTGTATCAAGAATGCATAAAACTAACACATACAATACACATACACAACAAATCTAAACAGATAGATAGGTAGATAGATACCATAACAACACATAAATAAGCTAACTATAACATTCATACGCAGATGACAGGTAGTGCTCCCTAAGCATAGACTTAAAGATAGGCAAGGACTTGCGCGCCTCAAGTCTATCGGTAGGAGTTCCACAACCGAGTGGCCTGGACGTGTAGAATAAACATAGAATTAGAGTTTTGAAAGTGGGACAGTAAGGAGAAAGTTCTGAGAGCAACGAACAGAAGTAACATAGCTAAATCGCTCTTGAGGTAGCAAGGAGTTGCAGGTTAAAGAGAATGCCGTAGAGAGATGGAGAATGTGAGAGTTTCGGCGCAAGCGGTGGGGAGCACCTGAGCTGTGATCGGAAATAAGAAACATGATCATATTTCGTAGGCCATTTGTGTTAATTTGAAATGGACCTTAAAGCAATGCTTGATTCTATTAAATTATAATAAGAGTAACAAGTGAAAGTTAAATGCTGGCCTAGCTCGTACCGCTTATATATTAAGCGCTAAGCATCCATCGTAAAAAGGTTAAGTTCGTCTCAAGTTTCTCGCGAACAAAAGAACATCTACCCACTTAACTTCGAGTAACTTTAGCTATGGCAAATAAGCAAACAGGAAAATTGGACCTCACTTCGGACTACTACAAGACACTCATATAAGTTATACGTAGCTATAGTAGATGTAAGAGAAATGCTAATATTGTCTGTATTTGGATCTTTTCGGTTCATTTGTATAGGGCACTTTGATTCATGCGTGTCCTTTCTATCTACAGAGTGTTTCGGGAAACATGAACAAGACCAACGCTATCGGATTTAGTCATTTGAGGCTTACATTGTAGGAACCAGTATTAAAGACAGATTAAAAAATAATAGTCCATAGTCACTCTGCAATTAAAAGTGTGGGGTTTTACTTAAATTATGATTGTGAACAACCCATTATCAACTACACTGGGTGTAGAGTTGGTCTTGCTCACGTCTTCCGAATCCCTTAGTATACTTCTATGTATTATTAATGATAAAGACGTAACTTTTTGTGTTTCATAGGGTTCGGAACGTCAAAAAGAAAAACAAAACCCTTAAAGGATGACTTTGTTGTCTGTCAACAACGTTTTTCTCAGAAACGCGTGGAGATATCAAGTTGAAATTAATATCAAATGTTCAGATCTGTACCCTTAGTGTAAGTTTTCGGTTACAAAATACGTATCGATCGCGTTCGCGTTAAAATCTCAATTTGTATGGAAACACGAACATCGCAAACGTTCCGCTAGAGGCGCTGTTCGTGCTTGAAGCATTGAAAAAAATCAAACTTGTGAGTTAACGCAATTAAAAAATGCAGTCAAGTCAAGGATGATTCCTTACAATTGCCGGAAAAGCTGTACCTACTTTTAGTTGTCCTTTCACATACCTAAATACCATGATAAATGACTTGTGTAAATATTGTGAGTTATTCGTATGTGTGTGTGTCTCTTGAATTGAACCCAATCACCCACCAATCGCACAAATATTATAAATGCGAAAGTTTATAAGTCTGTTTATTTGTTTGTTACTTATCATGTCTAAACCGCTGAACCGATTTAGATGAAATTCGGTATACATATAGTTTGAATCCCGGGGAAGGTCAAAGAATAGTTTTTATCCCGGAAAATTGCACAGTTCCCGCGGGATAGGGATAAACGAATTATATGCGGACAGAGCTGCGGGTAACCGGCTAGTCTCTTAGTATATTAACATGGTGCCTCTGTATTGCCCTCGTCATGCTTAGTCTGATTGCTCCGTGACCTACTTCCTTTATAAATAAGAAATACGTTCCGTAAAAAGGTTCCCCAAATGCATGGTATTCGTACGAGCTAATTAAATTTTTACCATTCCGTTCGGGTATTGTTCGTTGTAAGCATGTCTGGAAGGCTATTAAAAAAACCTATCAAGAATATATTTATTTTTATAGGGAACAACCAAATACTCCAAAATATTTTATTCCGAATTTGCTCATTCCGATTTTCAAAACTCCGATTTTCACAATTCCTAAGACCTATAATTCCGATTACTTAAAAACACGAAATTTATATCGATTTTTTTAATATATCCGATTTTTAAAATTCCGAAGAATGAAAATGCACGAAATGTTATTGGCCCGAAATACAGTATTCGATTATCAATTTTCCGAATGACATCGCTAATTCGGAAAATATGACATTCGCAAAATAAACTTCGTGGATTTAATAATCGGAATCTTGATTTTGAATCTCGAATTAATATCAATCAATTTAGATAAATTGACCTGCATACTAAGGTAAGGTTGTGTCACATTGCAGAAAATCAAAAAAAAAATCACAGAACTTGGTATCATGACCCTATCTTCGTTGTATTTGTTTCAAGTTATTATGTATACGCGCACAACATATCTAACTTCAGTCGAATGGGCGTAGCTGGTAAGATCACTCGCAGCACGGTTCGCTTACGGGCAGTCCCTCATAGAATGGCATTAGCGGGAAAAACCCGCGCGTTATAGGGCCCAAATACTATGAACACCTACCCTCACACCTAAAAAGCGAAAAGAACGATGAAACGTTTAGCCGTCGACTAAAAGACCTTTTGTTGGAAAAAGCGTTTTATTCCGTAAATGAATTTATGAATCTGACATTTTATTTTATTGTTTTAAATTGTTATTATTATTCTTGTTTTTATTTTATTGTTTTTACATTGACATTTAAATTGTTACTCAATTATTAATCTTTACATATCCTTGACATTTATTCTTTATATACATTTCAATGTGTTTTCAGTCTGACGATCCTTGAGGAGAACCAGTCTAATTTTAATTGTTAACATTCACATGACATGCTTAGAATTTTATTTTTTATAATTATTACTAATCATATTACCTTTGACGATTTCAATACAAATTCTTATAACTGACATTTATGTAAATTATAATGTAATGATGTATTGAATGAATAAATAAACTAAACTAAACAGTAAATACTGTTTAAGGCCAATCTAAACTACATAGCTTAAGTTAATAAGTCGGGATTTATTATTGATCGGTGTAATGATATTCTGAATTTTGAAAATCGGTATTTTAGTAATCGGAATTCGTATTTTTGATATTTTGGATTATTATTGAGTCGGACTTCTTATTGTTCGGTTTATTAAAATTCGGAGTTTTAAACATTAGGTATTTTTAATTTTCGGATTTATAAAAATCGAAGTTATGAAGAATTGGAATAGTCATATTAGGAGTTTTAAAACATTCGGAATTATAAAAATCGGTATTTTGAAGTTTGTGATTCCGACTTTCGGAATTTCGTTTTTCGTATTTATGTAGTGTACCCATTTTTATAATCGACACATTAAACGGTAATCAGCTCGGCCTGTACAAAGGTGTTTATTAAATAACTCCAAATCTGAAAGTAGTTTCTTCAGAACCGAGCTGCCGAGAGTAGAATCCATTACATTATATTTTAAAGGAAGTGTTTTTTGTGTGGTGTTTCCCCGTTTGGTGTCGGGTTAAAATTACACCCTCCATTTCTTCCGTGGATGTCGTAAGAGGCGACTAAGGATATAGGTTAAGGTATACCGTAGCAACCAGTCACTATTGTACCGTTTTTGTCAAACTTTAAACCTAAAATTGCTAAAAGTGGCTCCGAAACGGTAACGTTTCGTGTGCTCGGCCTACCCCATTTGGGAATACAGGCGTGATGTTTGTGTGTGTGTGTGTGTGTGTGTTTTTTTAAGTCCCTTTTTTTCACTGTGCCTATTCTAAAACATACTAATGGCCGTTTTTCTGTCAGTTTGATTTTCTTCTAAAAACGGCGAAGCACAACATTTAACAAGTGCAAATTTTAATTGCGAGTGAAGAGTTAGAAATTACGTAGAATTACTGACTTAGAAAACTTACGAATATTTTTTGGAATAACTAAGATATTTGAAAATAAATACAATAAAGTGCTTAGGTGACTTAAAATAAAATAAAAACTGAGGTTTTTAGTTATTTATTTAACATCTTGACACATTGTTGAAGGCTTGGACCGTAGCTCGCACATGGGACCAGTTCAGATTAGGAATTTCCTAAAGGCTTTATTCTATGCTAAGAGAACTAACTAATTTATTTCTAAACAATAAAATACGTTTATACTTAATTCTGTTTTCATTGCCTTTCTACCTACGCTTTTTCTTTGTATTTTATTAAATTCAAAGATGAAGTCACTTTTGAACGTTCCTTATTCACTTTAATCCCAAATCCTTATTATAATTATGCTAATACTAGACTTTAGCCTCGACTTTGCTTTCGTATCATGTTTCTAAACTTGGCGGGTAATAAAAAAAATATCTATGAACTTTAGAGGACATTATTTTCGTGGGTGCACTGCGTGCCACTTTCTCCAAAGATTAGTTTTACTTTATTATACGTTTAAGTTTGGCATTCCTCTAAAGTTTTTAGAGAAAAATTTCGTAAAAAAATGCTATCTTGTGTCCTATTTTTCGGATTGTGAATTCTTCGGGTTTTAGTTTTTAACCTTTTTTTTACTTATTTTTTCTTCTTTTTCAGACTTAAGACTCTTGTCAGTGGAGTATCTTCCACTCATACCTCCTATGAGAGATCCTCTTGACCTCCTTATACGACGCGACACCGACATTATCAAGCCTAGGTCGATTTCTTCCTCTCTTCCTTTCGATCTTTCCTTCTAGAATGGTCTTGAAGAAGCCGTCGTGTCGTATCAAATGCCCAATACTTTTCAATTATCATTAATAGACGTGTGTTGTACCATCAGCCAAATATGTGGTCTACCACCCTAATGTTGATAATCGTTTGCATGTCACAAAACAATAATGCCAATAGACGTGCAGTGTGTGCAGGTGGTAGGACCTTTGCTACACCATCTTGCTCGCTAATCCTGCCGTGAAGCAGCAGTGCTTGCATTGTTGTGTTTCGGCGTGGAGAGTAAGACAGCCGGTGAAATTACTGCACGTGAGGTATCCCATCTTAGGCCTCTAGGTTGGCAACGCGTCTGCAAACCCTGGTGTTGCAGATGTTTATGCGGTGGTGATCTCTTACCATCAGGAGACCCACTTGCTAGTTTGCCATCCAGTCGTATATAAAAAAAAAAAAAAAAACGTGTCTGTCAACTTGAAAGTTCGACTTTAGCGACATATTCATTTGATAGGAACTTGTTTAAAAATAGATAGACCACTTATTTGGCTCATAATGGTACCGTGCCAAAGTAGCAAGTACCTTACCTAAGTTATTTCTGTACTCTAAGTATTTTTTTTCAGTTTTAGGTTTTATTTAATTTTATGTAAGTATTTTAAGTTTAGGATAGTAGTACGTAAATAGTGTTAAGGCAAGACCGGTCTAAGTGACTCGTAAATTGTGCCGCGATATTTTTAATGCTACACTAAGTTTTATAAATGTCACTTGTCAGAATAACAAATTACGTTGAGGGTAATTTACATTTAGCCGAAACCATTTCTCGTGGCCTAGATTTCTAGCTGCTATGCAAATCTTCTATAACTAAAACTAATGAGTATTTTGAAGGTTCTTTTGTTAAGATATACGCTTGACGCAATTCAACCAACGATTTCTTCGTCATTGTTCTGCCTTGCATGCATACTCTACCATTGGCAACAGTCATTTCATAGACTTTTTTAACCCCCGACGTAAAAAGAGGAGTGTTATAAGTTTGACCGCTATGTGGCACCGCAGATCTTAAACGGGTGGACCGATTTGAATGCGATTTTTCTTATTTGGAAGCAGATTTTCTAGCGATGGTTCATAGACCTGTTTTATCAAAATCGGTTCATCCGTTTTTGAGATATTTAACTTTGAATTGACAAAGGGCTTTCCAACTTTTTGTTGGTTAGGTTATTGTCAAGCAATGCTATGTCATTATTACTTCTACTATGAAAAGGTTCCAAAGTGAATCACAATTCAGGTGTATTGCTTTTACTATGCCTTAGTAGGGTCCATGTTTGCACTGTTAAGAAATAAAACATCTTGTAAATACAATGGTTGCAATCAATAATTGAATATACCAATATCGAAAGCGGGAGCGCCAAAAGTTCGCATACGTTTCGCTAGTCATACTATAGTGTTTGTCCGAACCATCGTTTGCCATAAGTAATATTTTTTCCTCACAATGAAACCTTAAATTTTTCTGAAAACTGTAAATGTTCATCCTATAGAAAACTAAGTTAGTTAATTATTGGATTCAGTGAAAAAAGAGTTACGACAAACGATCATTCTGCAAACATTACATTCGGACTTTCGATAAGTATGCCAGCCAATATGGACCCACCGAAAGCACATAGGCAAGTAATAAAACCACCACGTTCTGACCATTCATTTCTTTTGTTCCAGAAAGCACCTCTGAAGAGCAGGCAGCGACGAAGATCCAGGCGGCGTTCCGCGGGCACCAGACCAGAAAGTCCATTAGCATGAAGACCAGCAAACAACAGCAGCCCGAGCCACAGCCGAGCCAGGCCGAGCTGGAGGCAGAGTTCCGGGCGGATGACAAAGGTAGGATGCTACAGTGAATAGTTGCTACCTTGCCCAAAGAAAAAGTAGCTAAATATATGATAAAAAGTTGCTAGTCTTTCTCTTACATTATTATTTACGGAAAAAAATATTCAAAATCGATGTCATCTTGTGATGCTGAAGGTCCGGCTTCTTCGTTTTTTTCGGCTGTCTTAGTTTTTTCTACTTATTTTTTGAAGGATATTCAACTCAAGAATTACGTAGGTAGCGCACGGAAGTACGTTTTACATTACAAATAAAATTGATTGAAACAGTGGTAACTGGCTACTAATTTTTTTTATTGTAGCTTACTATTTCGTTAATGTGGCTAGATCTAGCTAAAAATTGGCTAAAGTGGCACCACAAAAGTGTGCAAAATTCGAACTTCGTATCTCGCCGTCCCACTGACGCTTATGTTATTTAATATGAATGTGAGAGGGACGGTAGGGAGGGCGCCTCAAATAACAAACTAAGGCGCAATACGTTTCGATTTCTCGTCTTTTAAATAAAAACACTTCAATCGAAATAGCTAAACAAGATCTATTTGGGTCTTTGACATTTTTTTATCGATCAATCTTTCAACCAATTTCTACGTTTCTAAACGCTTTTTAAAGCCACGTTACGTTCTATTTCCATTTTCGATCGAAATTCTCGTACGGCTGAGTCTCGAATTGCCCCCCAGGCATTTGCCGAAAGCTATCCACACAGCCTTACGGTCCATCGAACACACGTGAAGGCTTCAGTGTGCCAAGTTTCTGTTATTGAATAAAATTTACCCTTACACCTAAAACGTAGAGCTCAATTTTGACTAATCCGACGCTGAAACGATGGGACGTTGAGGCATTCAGCCGTGGAGACCTAGAAATAGCTGAATTCATTCGTTGGACGAATATTTTGAGATAGTGTTTTGTTACTGCTGCACTTCTGGCATACATTTATCTATAAACTTAAATGCGAGTAGTTTGCTAATATCGTTCGGAACTCGAAACAAAAGATCGGTTGTCTTTTACTTTCTCATTTGAATCTTCAGAAATCCGAAAAATACCGATGAGTTCCAAGCGATATTAACATTTTGATTATACTACTCAGTCACCTGTATTAATAACTGCCTTTTATAACCCCTTATAGAGCAAGACTTTTTTTCGTGCCATCTTTTTCACAATCTATCCAATAAGTTATAAGGTTTTGAATACATAACAGTATGTGAACTATTAATTTTGAGTGTTATGGATTAATAAAATAAGATTGATTTTGGTCTGCTCTATAAAGGGATAAAGCATGAATGTAAATGCAACTTGCGTGATTTTCTTGCAGGCCTTTGTTTACGATATCATCAGTTGAAATTGGTGTGACATTATTTACGAGTAGGAGTGGTTTACGAGTGGTTGAAGCCGTGGTGGCCTAGTGGTTTGACCTATCGCCTCTCAAGCAGAGGGTCGCGGGTTCGAACCCCGGCTCGCACCTCTGAGTTTTTCGAAATTCATGTGCGGAATTACATTTGAATTTTACCACGAGCTTAGCGGTGAAGGAAAACATCGTGAGGAAACCTGCACAAACCTGCGAAGCGATTCAATGGTGCGCGTGAAGTTCCCAATCCGCACTGGGCCAGCGTGGGAACTATGGCCCAAGCCCTCTTGTTCTGAGAGGAGGCCTGTGCCCAGCAGTGGGACGTATATAGGCTGGGATGATGATGAATTTACGAGTATACATTGATCAAGGCCTCAAACTGTAACCGCAAAGTAACGGTTAACTAATGAAGGTTAACTGTATTACTACTCTAAAACAATTTAACCCGGAATTAGAACTTGCAAAACCGCAGTCGCAACCGGGTCTAAACTCTGGAATTTCTGCTAACATTGTTTTAAAACATAAATGTGGTGATGTTGGGTGGGTGAGAGACTCTTAGTGCTAAATAAACCTACTGGAGGTGCTACGTAGGTATAATGTATGTGTATGTAACTGAATACTTTTGTACTTTGTCGTTTTAAAGCAACGTACTTAACACCATACAAATATGACAAATGTGTTAAAACGACAGAGTATGTAAAAAAGTGATCCGCTACTTTTGATACTGACTGTATAGTCGTGGAAACTGAATCACGTGCCAGGGTGGAACCTTTTCATAATAAATTTCGCTATGATTTCTTTGGCAAATGTATGGGATGTCATGACATTAGTAGCTCAAAGGTTCCACCCTGGTACGTGTTACAGTTTTCTTGACTGTACGCTATTAATTATAATAAATAAATATCACGGGACACTTGACACCAATTAACCTAGTCCCAAAGTAAGCAAAAATTGATACTAGGCAATGGATAAACATACTTATATAGATAAATACATACTTAAATACAACAGCGAACAAACATTCGTATTATTCATACAAATATCTGCTCCGGCCGGGAATCGAACCCGGGACCTCAAGCTTCGTAATCAGGTTCTCTATCCACTTGGCCATCCGGTCGTCAAAATTGTACAAAAATATGGCATTTGCCGAAATGAATTATTCTTAGTCTAGCTATTCTAGTTTAAAGGTGTAATACGTTTCAAAAATACATAACTGTGGCAGATAGAGTGACGGATTGATGGTCAGATAGATAGACAACAGCTCACCTAGCCCTTTTACCATTAAGGTACAGAACGGTAAAATCTGAGTTCCGAAGCAAAATTTTAGAATTTTTCTCGACATTTTCTTGAGAGTTTTGGCTTTAAATAGCGAATCCAGAAAGTCTTTGTGTATAAATACCTATTCGGTGGAGGTGTTTCGTTCCTTTGTGTGATTTAAATCCTCGCCAAAGCAGCTGAGGACAGCTTAAGTCTGCAAATTGTATTGACGTGGGATGCTGAAAGAGGAAAGGGGTTTTGTTGGCGTTGAACGATTCGACTGAGATTTCAGTCAGTGTTTAATTGTTTGATTATTAAAAGGACAGTTTTTATTTTATGTAACTAAATAAGCTTTAGCGGTTTCGTCCCTGTTCCGTTTGTTTTTAATTTTGTTTAACAGAAACCTTGACAATAACGAACACAACTAAAAAAAAATCTTATTTAAATTGTGGTAATAATGAGTTTGTGATTTAATTTTTATCAAAGTGTGAAGATCCTAAATAATTAGACAATATGTAAACAATTGAATCATTGCATTACATTTGTCCAGCATTAACATTAGAAGGACCAATTTTATGTCACGTAAACAGATAAATTGCAAATACGTATATTTTAATGAAGATTTATGTACAGTCGGTGCCCTAACATAAGTATCCACTTTTCTATGTAACTATTATGAAAAAGTGGATATACATACATACATAAGTTAGGGAACCGACCGTACTGTCACTAGAGTCAATGATTCTAGTAATAAGTAAAAGTTTATTTTCTTCTAAAATTAAGGTCTCCTAGTACTACTTTCTAATCATAGGTTGAAGAGACTCGACTACAGGGTGTTTCATTAACTTCAAATTTAACTTCATTACAATAGTTCCTTCAGGCGTGGAGGAAAAACATTTTCTCATTGTAACAGCAAATAGTTTCTCAGAGCGTGCGAAAGACAACGGAATTACGAGGAAACTGCCTTTGGATGGCGACTTAAGTGAACTAATCTAATAATACAGAATACTTTTTGTTAAAATAAATTTCGTAAGGAAATGGTAGAGCCTTTGTTGATGAACGAGTTGTTTAATCTTTAGAAATAATAGGAATAGAAATAGAAAACGTTTATTCGCATTTCGCAAATTACATAAGTACACAAAATAAAACAAGTATAAAGTAAATATTAATGACAGTATTTGCGAAATCGCGAAGCGGTCTCAGCTCAGCATAGTGCTGGCCGTAGAGGCCAACGCTGGTGGCTGGTGGCTTTAGATGTTTAACTGTTCGTCTATTAATCTGCCGTTTAATTAAATATTAATGAAGTATATTAGTAAGCATGTCATAGTGTTTTTTTGTAAAAACATTACTTAATCATAAAAATGGTTGAAAATATAATATATAATGAAAATATATAGGATGTTTTTTATTTATTTAGTAAAACATCACAGTTGTGTTTACTATAATCAGATAAACATCTACATGGAATGTCTTCTACTAGATATTTATGTTTTTGTATGATGTATTGTCTGTTGGTGATCCTTAATAAATAAATAAATCACATTTTATTCAGGCTCCTAGCTTACCTTCACTACAGTAATGTATAACCATTATACACAAAGTACCTATATAATACAAGATTTTTTACTAAAACATCAATTTTATATTGTTCAAGAAATTTATTTATATGAAATGAAAATATTTATTTAATGAAATCTGCTAATTTTTGTTGTAATTAATAAAAAGCTATAGTATATGCTTAGTAGGATTAATTGAAATTTTACCTTTCAATCGTATCATGCATTCTCAATTTTAAAATTTATAAATATATTTGTTATCTATAATCCAACTTGCTCATAATAATAATAAGCCACAGTAGGATTTATTTCCCCCTTTTTTACAGAATCCATAGAGGTTAGTTACAATGAAATAATAATAACAAGTGGCATTAGTGGTTCTAAATGCCTGTTGCTTCAAAATATTCCCATTTTTACATTAATTTTAACCAATGCCGCATTTTTCCAAGTAAACAGGCTTAAATTAGCCCGCACTCAGCCTAATGGGGCGCGGTACGGCCATCGCTCAAAGCGGCAGATGCGTCGTCATTGCCCGCCTGACAGTCCGTAAGCTATGTATTTAATTTAGGCGTATCTGTGAACACCCTGTATGTTAAGTTAATAAGTATACGTACAGTGATACACGTTAAGCAGGTACGTAGTAAAGAGAATGTATAAAAATAGTTTTTTTTCCAAAATTATATCGAAACAAATGACCATAAATCGGAACTAAAAAAAATAGAAAAAAAATATAACTATGCCTGAAAATTCAATCTAGGTGAGGAATTAGTTTGATTTCCAGCGTTAGATATAATTTTGGGATTTTTTCAATGTGTTTTAGCATAAAGAAGAAAAAAAAATATGGAACATTAACTAAAAGTGTGTTTTTTTTTTCAAATGATGAAATTGGAGAAATTATCGGCAATATCAAAAGAGCTGCATTTTTTAAAATTTAGTAACATTTTTAAGTATAAATGAAATACTTAGGAGTAACTCGAATCGAAAACAAGGACTATGGCCAACAATTCCTAGCAAAAGATACTTCTTTGCTTGTTTATTCAGAAGGATTTGATGACGGTTCCGTGGCGCAACATACCTACCTTCTGAGCCTGTACGCTTGGGCACGAATGTGCCGTCGAGGGCATATATATATTATACAGCCATAGCGTCAAGTATACGTATACATGGACTTTATAATAATCATTATAATAATTTTATTGCAGATTAAATCCATAGTTCTGTTAGTAGATACATTAATTCTTGTAGACTAAGGGTTAGTAGTCAAGTCTCTTATCTTAGGCTCGCAACGATTATGGTGCATGTAGGCTCAGCCCAACGGTTTGTATAACATTTGTTTGTATAATGGCGCTCAAGGGATATTAAATCTGTAAAATGTTCAGCAAATGTGCTATTTATGGATGTAGATTGTTAATTCTTATGCAAAAAAAAGCTTCGCTTTATGTTAATGAAACTTTTTCTTTGTCTTTGTGCTTGTGCTGTAAAGCTTTTCCTGCCAAATTACATAATTTTGTGTCAACGAGAAGTGCCTTATAGATTTTAATTCCCACGACATTTATTTATAAGTTTAAATATGTATCCAACGCTGTGCACAACTGTACCGTCCGCTCGGGAAATATTTGATTAATTTTGTAGGTCGTCGGCCGGGTTTTAATACGGCCGGGCCCGGGGCATTAGCTATGTATGCGCTGAATCTTTCATGCCGACAACATTGATTGGGTCGGATTTATTAAGACTTGGCCTGGCTTTATAAATCAGGGGTTTTTTGCGTACTATTCTTAAAACACGGTTGTTTCGAAGAACAGATTTCGGCAGACGTAGCGGTTGGTCGAATATTTTGTTCGTATAATTGAACTTCAGAAATTTTGCTTACTTAACGATTTTTGTTTTTATTTTTACGGCTTTCCTGTTAAGAAAATAAACGTAGCAACTGTGCCTTGGCAGTAAAAATACGAAAATACGTTCGTATAGGTAATTATTGTTTCAGTGAATTGGAAATTATCTTAGTGTTTCATTTCGTAGAAGTTTCTTTCATCCCAGCTGCTACGTCCCACTGCTGGGCACAGGCCTCCTCTCAGAACAAGAGGGCTTGGGCCATAGTTCCCACGCGGGCCGAGTGCGGATTGGGAACTTCACACGCATCATTGAATTGCTTCGCAGGTTTGTGCAGGTTTCCTCACGATGTTTTTCCTTCACCGCAGCACACTGATGACACTGATTTCGTGGTAATACTAATTTGTGATAATTTCCGTGAATAGAATGAGGGCTACCGTTTTTGCGCTCGCCAGCTGGCGCCACTGTAGACCTCGAGCCTGCCTGAAGTATAGTGGTTAGTTTGTTATTACGGGCGTGAAAACAAAATTTACAAAATCATATTTAATACCTTAAAACCGTAACATAAAAATATCGAGCATGCCACAGTGTTGCGTAGTCCCGTTTTGTTCGGAAAAAAGGAGGACAAAGGTTTCTGGAAGACAAAACAGTCTCAAAATACAGATATTCATTGTCCAATCCAACGCATATTTGCTTTAATTAATTTCAGGTACCTACTTATTACAAAATATTCACAAAATTATAATAAATAAACCCGCGTAGCTCACCCAAAAATAGTAACATTTGACATTTCGGAAACCTCTCGCTACACTAGCGCCTCTAGCGGAGAATTCATACGCGATAGTCCTTATTTAATTTACTCCCCAGCTTTGCACGGGTATACTAATGACGAAAGTAAGACTAAATAAATTTTCCCTGTAAGCATCTTCTGTCATATAAACGAGTGCATTTTGAAGTTCACGGTTGGTTTGAAAGGGAGCCACGGAATGGTTCGAAACAGTCGGGCTAGTAATATATGCCAAGCAAATCGTGATTAAAAATAACCGAAAATATAGAGTTATCGAATTGAAGCAACGCTTAAAAAAAGATCGAGTATAGAATGGTTTTTCCAGCTTAAATACAAAGTACCTGGGCGACCGAGCTTTGCTCGGGGTAAAACTCGATAATAAGCGTTTTCCCAGAGTTAAGACCAAACCAAACTAGATCTTTAGATTTTTTTTATCTATTTGGTATGAGGGAGTTTTCGAGGATGACAAATAGAGATCTAGTTTGATCTTATCTCTGGGAAAACGCTTATTATCGAGTTTCAGCCCGAGCAAAGCTCGGTCGCCCAGGTACTTTGTATTAAACTGGAAAAACCATCCTATTCTCGTTCTTTTTTTAAGCGTTACTTCAATTCGATAGCTCTATATTTTCGGTTATTTTTAATCACGATTTGCTCCATTATTCATATATATTTTCGAGCACTTATTCGGCTCTGGGAATAGGATGTGTCCATGAATAAACCGTGATACTCAGGGTCCTCCAGCGTCTCTCGATCTCTCGCCACTTCAAAGTAAACAGCCTAAGCCTAAGGGCTAACGCATGGTGACAGCGGAAGCGGACGCGGATCTAAAGCTCAGTTATACCTAGTGCCATCCACGAAGACGCATGATTTTGTCAAAATTAGACATTAATGACATTGTAATAAGAGTCACGGCACGCGTCATCGTGAATGACTCTACCAATAGACTTGTGCAAGTAATTCAAAATCATGTGTCCTACGGCTGATATGATGACGCACCTACTTAATAACGGCAAAAGTATTAAAAAAATGACGATACCGTTGGCGTATAGTTCGGAGGCAGCAGCAGCCCCGTCCCCTCGTAGCAGGGTACAGGGAGAGGACTGCTGCATGAGAGCAGGGTGGTATTTAGGGAGCTTCTGCTCCGCTCAAGAACTGCACTGCCCAGTATGGTCGATTCCCTAACTTAGTATCCATCTTTTCATACTAGTTGCATAGAAAAGTGTATGTTAGGGTACCGAATGTACATTGGGCTTTATTTAGGGGGTTGCAACCAAATTAGCCTGCACATTGCAACACTGCTTGAGAGCAAGTGTGATGAAAAAAATTTATCAATCAAGCACAAGCTGAAACCCTTTAATACAATCATATGATAATACAGAGCCGTATTATCCGAGAAGGTGGCGACAAGGTGTCTAATTAAATAAAAAAACATATATTTGGCAAGCGCCTACTTTAAGTGTTTTATAAGAAGATCAAATTAAAGTTGGCGATAAACTTTTTTTAACTTTATGCTTTCACGTTTTGCGGTCCTTTAACTTCATACCTTGAATTAAACCGCTTCCGCTTAATTACTCTATTCAGCCTTATCCCAGAATTACTAACAAAGGCAGACAATAAGAGCATTATAGTTCCCTATTCATCCATTTAACCTTGAAATACGATTACAAATACCAACACTTGGAATGGATAATATTTATTTAGTTCCCTAACATTATTATCCATACTAATATTATAAATGCGAAAGTGTATGTGTTTGTATGTTTGTCCGTCTTTCACGTCGTAACGAAGCGATGGATCGACGTGATTTTTGGCATAGAGATAATTTATGGGCCAGAGAGTGACATAGGCTATTTTTTATCCCGGAAAATGCAAAGTTCCCGAGGGAACAGAGCGCGATAACCGAATTCCATGCGGGCGAAGCCGCGGGCAAAAGCTAGTTGCTTATAAACGCAAATGAAGATGTGTGTTAAGTTTTAATATATTTGCTTAATAGCACAAAAAACCGGCCGAGCCATAGCGCGTCGAATCCAAGTCTTATCTGGACATACCTTATACATCGGAATGTTGATTTTCTCCAGCAATTTTGTTTCCACGGCACAGTAATTATTTTTTATGACAGATTTTTTTTTACAACCACTTCACTGCACAGTTTACTTAATTGGTTTAAGATTTATTATAGTACGAGTATTTGAGTATTAAGAATTTCACTTAGTGTTTTAACAAAATAGTACATCGATCTTTATGGTCAGTGCCATAAAAGTATGTAGATATTTTTGACGTCTTGATAACGTACATAATAATTTTATACCTAACATCAACACGTTTGCTAAAAATTGTAATTTTGTGGTTTATCCTGCTTATATACTCAGCAGCACAAAATTTGGCCCACTCTACATACAAAATTCTAGAGGCCGTGGTGGCCGAGTGGTTTGACCTATGGCCTCTCAAGCAGAGGATCGTGGGTTCAAATCCCAGCTCGCACCTCTGAGTTTTTCGGAATTAGAAATTACATTAGAAATGTACCACGAGCTTTTCGGTGAAGGAAAACATCGTGAGGAAACCTGCACAACCTGCGAAGCAATTCAATGGTGTGTGTGAAGTTCTCAATCCGCACTGAGCCCGCGTGGGAACTACGGCCCAAGCCCTCTCATTCCGAGAGGAGGCCTGTGCCCAGCAGTTTGACGTATATAGGCTGGGATGATGATGATGACATACAAAATTACTTATGACTACATATATTTGAGGGCCAGATTTCTTGCCACTCAGTATAAGTATATATTATAAATGCGAGAATTTGTGTGTCTGTTTGATACTTCTTCAGCTAAAACGGCAGGACGACGTACTGGCTTCGTGCGTGTGAAGTTTTTTGGGAAATGGAGCTGAAAAATATAAAGTGCCTTTGATTACCGTAAACTGTTTCAACTTTGCCCTCTGGCCCCAACATTGCCTGAGTTGATTTAGAGTCGATAACTTAGCACTCTTATAGGTTTTAAACTTTTATCTACACGGGAATTATTATTACAGGGGGATAAAAGTTTTAAAACGTAAAGGGTGCTAAGTTATCGACTCTAAATCGAATCAGGCAATGTTGGGGCCAGAGGGCAAAGTTGAAGCAGTTTACGGTACAGACTTTTTAAATTGTACCCGAGCAAAGCGAGTCGTTAGTACTTTTATATTTAGAACCTTAAGCTCGTTATAATAAAATAGCATTATAATAAAGTCGACCTGTTACGGCCCTTTGATGTCCCGACTTCGCAGTCTCGTTATAAAGAAATATCATATTTCAAAAATACTCTGAAGCGGTTTGAATATTAACAGCGCCTGAACTTGCCAAGTATTCACATACTTTTTTCATAAATGTTACTTTTTTTTACGAACTTTGGCGGAATTTGGGACGCTCACATTACTTTTAGAAGAAAGAAAGTGGGATTTGGTAAAACTTTTTTTTGGGGGAAACTAGGACGGGTAATGAAATAAGCACCACTTGTCCACTTGCTCGTTTGCCATCCAGTCGAATAAAAAAAAGCATTTTGTATTTGTAATAAACATAGTAAGTATATATTCTAAAGGAAAAAAGGTCCAACTAGCTGTTGCCCGCCCCTCCGTCCGCGTAGAATTCGTTTATCGCTATCCCGCGGGCACTGCAATTTACCGGGATGAAAAATATCCTATATCCTTCCCCGGTATTCAAACTATATGTATACCGAATTTCATCTAAATCGGTTTAGCGGTTTATACGGTAACAAATAAATGGGTCTATATAATATCGACTGGTCGAAAACTGTTTCGCATAATAAACAAACAGACTTGCAAACTTTCGCGTCTATAATATTAGCGGAATTGTGTTTCATTATCATTAGTAAAATGGGCTTGTAAATAAATAGAATTATTTCTAACATTTCTTTTCCAAAATGAGATTTTATTAATACAATATAACACGATACAAATGCTTTTTGTTGCGTTAGGATCAAATCGGAAATGTATTTTTTATTTTCGTTTTATCGATGGAACTTAAGTGGCCTTTTTTGTCCATTAGACATATAAAATCAAATGGACCTAAAAAAAGTTTTACTAGGTTTTTGTTTCATTACATACAACCTTAATTGAATTTCACATATACGTACGTAGGTACACAAACCTATTGTATGTTTAGTTCAAACTTGCAAGTCAAATTTACATAGATAGAATAATAAAGCAATTACAATCAACAAAAAAGTATAGTCAGAGAAAAAAAAAATCAATAAAATTTTAACAAAAAAATATAAATTCGGTTACCTAAACGCCGGGCCACCATCCTACTCAAATTCTTTGTAACAGCGGATTAAAAAAAAAACAATTGACTCAAATCCCCAATCCTTTTTACAGACAAATCGTGTACTAATGTACCACGAAATTACGGGTCCAGCGTAATTTATTATTCTCTTAGTTGTCAAGTTGACGTCGTGCCAACGTCGGTTGATTTGTAGGGCGACGTTTTGTCTGGAAGAGGGGCGTGCTACGCCCCGGCTACCACGTTTTAGGCCCTTCTTACATCAGACTATGATCTCTGATACCTACCCGACAATTATAGACTCTAAAGGTGTGTCACAATATTGTCTCGGAATAGAGACTGTCGCTAATGGACCTTACACGCGACTTTTATGCGTTTTTCATGCGCGCGTGTCCTCTGCGCGTTCTCATCGCGTTTTGGCCGATTTTACACTTTTTTGGCGCAAATGAAACATTCTGATTTTTTTGCGCGCGTTTGTATTAATACTAACGCAAGGATCGTGTGTAAGGTTTAAGCGTGTCGGCTTCCTTGCGTTTGCTAAGCGTTCGACTTGCGTTTGTATAGATATACAAAAAGGTGTGAAAAAACATCGCGTGGAAGGTCCCTTTACAGCAAAGGAGCTGTCAAGTCTATACGCCCTTAAGCGATACGCAAGTTGGCAACCGGGTGAGGCCACCTGATGTCACTTGGTAATTGATTCCTCAATCTGACATCGGTATTACAATACGTAGTTACCTATTTCTCGTCGACCTGTTGAAAAACGTGAAAATATTTTAAAACACAAAAATTTTGATTATAAAAACAATTCACAAAAACAACACAAATCAAATACTACTTCAACTGAGTAGATTTTTGTTGAGTCTGAGAGAAATTCAGTTCAATAATTCGCCTAAAATCATAAAGCCTTTTCAAGTAAAGACGAAATGTGTAAACGAAATTTTGCTCACTCAGAATTATCGTGTAAGCTCATAAAAAGACGTCAATTAGGCAATCCCTTTTTATAGCGAATGATCGAATAAATAAAGGGAGTTCGTAAAATACATGATTTTCCTTGTTTGCGTTGACGCAACGTCGCTTGAGGTTGTAGCGAGTTTTAACGCACGTGCGGCAAGATCAGCGTGCGGCATCCGCACATGCGAATCGAGAATTTTGAAGTTAAACTGAAAACTAACGTTTTCTTTACAATTTTTTATAAATCAAAATCAAATCTTGTTTGTACGTTTTACTTTTAAACTTTACGCTAAAATTATACAAATGTGACCCCTGTGGCCTTACCTTTATCAATTTTTGACGCACGTGCTTTAAGTCTTGTGGCACACAGTGTCGTACGCTGTCGCTTTGCCACAAGACTTACAGCACAAGGCCACACACTTTAGAGGCACAAGACCTTTATTGACAAATAAATAAATGACTTTTTTTTCTGTAGCATGCGGCTACAGCAGCGCCTAGTCAATCGCACATTATTGTAGCACAGTGCACACGCCCTCAAAGAATTGCCTTATTTTGACGCAAGCAAACTGTCCATGACGCAAAACAACTTCGTGATTTATTTTATTTTCCCCAAGAACCGTGAAAGAGCAGTAAAGTTACCGAGCCCGGAGAGTGAGGTTATGGCACCCCCCTTTGGGAAGTGGGTCGAGGTGATGTGACCTCAATTAGAGATAAGAAGTTCCTTGTGTTATTTTGTTGTAATTTTAAGGATTTTTACAATACAACAATACAATACAATGACTCTTTATTTTACGCCACAAATAGTAAGCGATATGAAAAACAGTTTGGTGTGTGCTTTTCCACTGGTTTGCTATTTTTTAACGTGACGTCATTAATAATAAAGTATAAGAAAAAAATAAAAAAAACAACACACATTACATACGCATTTATTTATATACACATACATTTATTCGTACAACAAATACACAAACGCAAAGGCTGTGCAAATAATTTATTAAATCAATATAAAAGTAGGGTGCAAATAAATAAGTAGGTTTCTGAAACAACCGTGGTGGCCTAGTGGTTTGACCTATCGCCTCTCAAGCAGAGGATCATGGACTCAAACCCCAGCTCGCACCTCTGAATTTTTCGAAATTAATGTGCAAAATTACATTTGAAATTTATCCCGAACTTTACAGTAGTGAAAACATCGTGAGGAACCCTACACAAAAACAGCGCCGAAAACAAAGCCTGTAATCTAGATTTAATTCCTCCCGCATTGTCCTGCGAATTACAGGCTCATGCATATTCCGGCGGGCAGTTCATTAACATGCAGTACGGTTAGTTTAACTGCTAGTTTTGAACTGGGTTTACTAAGAAAGTTTTTAAGTCTGGATTAACAATGAACGAATAAAGTTACCCAATCTAAATCCAATCCGCTTCCTATCCTTGCCCAAGCCCTCTCCTTCTGAGAGGAGGCCTTTGCCCAGCAGTGATATGCATATAGGCTGGGATGATTATACTTACGATTAAGATGAAGTTTAGTATAAAGATAGCTAAAGAACCTGGGAAGGACATAGGATAGTTTTCATCCTGAAAAATTAGGTCATAAAGTCATGAGAAACTATTTTATATAAAAACTGGTAGATTTGAGATCATTTGACCTTCAAAGACGCTACATCATAAAATATTTTTGGGATGGCTAAGACAGGCTTGCTGTCAGTCGTTCAAAGCGACCTAAAATTAACCTTTTGATTTACGGTTACGGAACCCTAAAAAAAACTCATCCATACTAATATTATAAATGCGAAAGTATGTGTGTTTGTATGTTTCCGTCTTTCACGTCAAAACGGAGCGACGGATCAACGTGATTTTTAGCACGGAGATAGTTTATGGGCCAGAGAGTGACATAGGCTACTTTTTATACCGGAAAAATGCACAGTTCCCGAGGGAACAGCTCGAGATAACCGAATTTCACCCGGGCGAAGCCGCGGGCAAAAGCTAGTAGTATAATATTAAAGCGAAACCCAGAGCTTTTTAATAAAACTTGGGGAAATACCAATACATTCCTCTACTTATCAACGACAATTTTATATGTCTGCCCTCCAATATTGCTCGTAACCTTATTACGATTATGTTAAGTGCCATTATCCCCTGCCTTTGAATTATCCGGCCACGTGGTAAAATTGTCGATATTGGATTCCTAAGAGCTCTGAATTGATCCTGTAATCCTAGTAGCTGATTAATTTTCTCAGTAATGTACATTCGTACTCACTTGAGCCTTCATTTTATATCAAGACGTACACCTAGGGGCTGTTTCACCATCCATTGATAAAATATTTAGTTTTAGTTTTTTAACTACCCCATCCATCCCTGTATTATTATTTTATTATTCATGTATTTTATCTTTAATTTTATAATGTAGTTTTTAAGTATTTTATTTCTAATTATTTACTTTGAAAAAATGACTTTCTGCCAAGTTTCTTGCGGCGCATTCTTCTTGGCTGATAGCGCTGGTAGTTTAAAAAATACGTGTAAAAGTGCCCATTGCGGCCTATTTACAGAATAAACGATTTGAATTACTAGAACGAAGCATTGGCACGCCTCCCACTAGATGGACTGACGACATCGTGAGAGTTGCGGTCAACCGGTGGATGCAAGTGGCGAGTTGTCGTTTATTGTGGCGTTCTAAAGGGGAGGCCTTTGTTCACAGTGGATGACCCTTATTTTTAAGTCGGTTTAAAAGTGCGGCTACTTGCGGCGCCGACTGTACCCACTCTACCAAATCGTACGGTAGGCGACATTGAATTCACAATTCTACTCATATTAGTAATATGATATGATATTTCCTACCTTTATTCACAAATACATTCCATTTATTTGAAGAATAGCGGGCATTAGATGGGGAATATTTATATCCTTTTCATTTGTACGAAACTCGCGTGTATTTTTCACTGGTGACTGATCGTTTTTTCCATATCTTTGAGCATACCGTATGTAGGAAAATACAGCTTTTATTGCAGGTTTCATTTTGTTTGTTAACTTTGATTGTTTTGGAGATGCAAATTTTTTTAGCACTCGCGGAACAAAAATTGAAATTTATTGAAATTTATTGTTTGATATATAGGTAGCTGGACATGTAGAATAACACATAGACTACTTTTTATCCCGATATTCCCACAGGATAGGGATAAAATCTTCAAATTTCAACCGCACAACCTCAATGAAGACCACGATGTAACTACAGATCGAATAGTTTAAGCGTGCGAAGCAAATTTTCGTAGTATAGGGCCAGCATAGTATAGTATAGTATAGTATAGTATAGTATAGTATAGTATAGTATAGTATAGTATAGTATAGTATAGTATAGGGCTAGTACGAAACTCGAAGTTCGTGTTAAGCGGTCTCTCTGACACTTATGCTTAAAATGCGAGAGCGAGAGGGACGGTACGATACAAACTTCGATTTTCGAGTTTCGTAGTAGCCCTGCAGGACTAATGTTGGTTTAGTCATTCACAGCTCTCTAAAGCTGAGGTTTATTTTTAGAACCTGACCGCGGTCAGACCTTCGGACAAATAAACCTTTAAACTAATCTGTGACGGGCAGGTGTGGTCGCATCGTATAATCTCAATGAAAGTAACAAAGACGGAAATATATATTCTTTTTTTTATACGACTGGATGGAAAACGAGCAAGTGGGTCTCCTTATGGTAAGAGATCACCACCGCCCATAAACATCTGCAAACCAGGGGAATTGCAGATGCGTTGCCAACCTAGAGGCCTAAGATGGGATACCTCAAGTGCCAGTAATTTCACCGGCTGTCTTACTCTCCACGCCGAAACACAACAGTGCAAGCACTGCTGCTTCACGGCAGGATTAGCGAGCAAGATGGTGGTAGCAATCCGGGCGGACCTTGCACAAAGTCCTACCACCTGCAGAGGGTCGGAGGGGTATCGAGGGTCAAAGGGTGAAAAGGGAGGTAATTATGACTTAAAGATATAACAGCAGAGTGAGTAGGTTTGCATAACATTTTTTTAATTTATTTTCTTAAGACGACGTACCTGGAATATTGATATTGAGGTTGCCTGGAAGAGATCGCTCTGAAGCGATAAGGCCGCCTATTGCTGACCTCAGAATGTCTCTGTGTATATTACTGTATATACCTGTTTTCTGTACTGCTTGCTATGTATTAGTGTCCAATAAAGATTTATTGTATTGTACCTGAAAATAATTTTAACGCAAAGGGGTCAAAAATATGAAATGAATCACTTAAGTTAATGAGATATAAACTAATGCACTAAACTCCAATTCAATAGAATCTGACAATCCTGTAGAGACTTCCAGCCTACTAATATAAACACCGGGCTGCCTAAGGCTGATTATTATTTTTTTGATTCCTTTTAGATGATAATTGCAACAACAGGGACATATATAATCAAGTGTGCCCACGATAGGGTGTCTTAAATATGTAGAAAATTGACAGATTCTATTGAATTGTAGTTTAAGTATTTGAGAATTCCTTTCAGAATTTAATAAAATACAGGAATTTCTATTTAATTGCCGGACTCAACATACAGTGAAGGTCATAAACATAATGTACCTACGTTACGAAAACTACAAAAATATCTATACACTTTTATGCCACTAACCATAAGGCCGATATATTAATTATATATGACGCTATGAAGCCGTGGTGGCCTAGTGGTTTGACCTATCGCCTCTCAAACAGAGGGCCGCGGGTTCAAACCCCGGCTCGCACCTCTGAGTTTTTCCAAATTCATGTGCGGAATTACATTTGAAATTTACCACGAGCTTTGCGGTGAAGGAAAACATCGTGAGGAAACCTGCACAAACCTGCGAAGCAATGGTGCGTGTGAAGTTCCCAATCCGCACTGGGCCCGCGTGGGAACTATAGCCCAAGCCCTCTTGTCCTGAGAGGAGGCCTGTGCCCAGCAGTGGGACGTATATAGGCTGAGATGATGACGCTATGGCTGTATATATATTTATTCCCTCGACTTTAGGCACTTATGACGCATGCTAAGCCGGTGGTAAAGTCTGGCATAAAATAACTGTCAGTTCTAATCCTACGAGTAGTTTCAATGATCTAAATGTTGAGTGCGCATTCTATGTTCCTTCTGGATTCCATCCCGGCTTATACTGTGACGGGTGTGTAGACAAATGCCCTGTTTTTCTCTTCATTGCGCGTCCAGATTGGGTCTTTGTCACACCAATTGCCTGTCTTTATTCACTCGGCATCGTCGATTGCTTCTCCGTATTCATTTGTAGATGGTTTCGCTCAAATGGAATGACGTTTAGGAATTTTGCATTGAAATGTGTCGTTCAATTGTGTCTGTATTTTTTGAAGTAAACTGTACAGTCTGCAAGTTAAAGTTGAGTAGCTATGGTACAGTCAACTACTAAGACATTGATACGGCAAAAATTACAAAAATATGTAGGTATACAAGATCTTAATGTTCTTTAAGTTAATGAAGTCGTGTATACATATTTTTATAGCTTTGGCCATGCTATCTTTGGAGATAACTGTACCCATCTGTATAAATAAATAAAATGGCAAAGTGCGTGTCAGGTCATACACAGTGAGGGTTCGATGCGAATATTTAAAATTAGATTATGTTCTAGTACTATTACTTGTTAATTTGTAAAGTCTTATAAACTGTCATAGTTTTCTTTCTAAATTCATTGTATATACTTACTGCTACTTATGGTTTTTTTCGGATTTTTCAAAGCTGATTTAGAGGGGAGACACTTAATCGTAACAAAAATCAACACTTGAAAGCTTAATTATTTTGCAAAGATAGGAAAATAGTGCTTAGCACGGCTATAAGGTTTTTGAAATACCTTGCCAATGAGATCCCACATTATGGATTTAAGCAAGAAATAAAATGGCATTTTACGCATAGGGCAGAAAAAACCCATTTTTTATCACATTATTATCTAAAAACCTCCGCAAGGAAACGCGTTATTACATAAAAAAATCAAATCAAAATCAGCCCATCCACTTGAGAACTACATTGCCACAATAGACATACAGATATTGGGGTCAAACTTATGACACCCCTCTTTTCGAGTAGGGGGTTAAAGATACTAGCACGTTAAACCGAGTTAATAAAGTTGACCAGAGTTTTGAACATGAAACTACCGTGAGACTCACTCATATTAAATATAATGACCCGGATAACTCACGTCTTAGATCGAGTTTAGCTCGACATGTTTCGGGCTAATCCGTAGCCCTCATCGGTGTGTGTGAACGTACCATTACAGAGCGATGTTGTTAGTGTTGTGTGCTACCCTACATTTGACAGTTGTAATGATGATGAAAACGCGGGTAGTTGTGTGCCGGTGTCAGTTTCGTCGGGTAGTCGCGCGAGCAGAGCGGCGGCGCGCAGTGCGCGTGTTGCAGCAGCCGCTGAGTCGCGTTGCTCCGTAGACGAAGGGCTACGAATTAGCCCGAAACATGTCGAGCTAAACTCGATTTAAGACGTGAGTTATCCGGGTCATTATATTTAATTTGAGCAGAGTTGAAAATAAAATGCAAAATACTAATTTATCTTCGTGCTTATTTCGTAATCTAGTAGACTGCCTTCGATGTCTAGAAATCATTGCTCTTGGGCGCCAAGGTAAGCGGAGACAGCATGTGTTGTCGAATGTACTCGTCTCAGTGATGCGCCTATAATATCGATATCTTCATTTAGGTACTTTTAGTTTCTTTTTCACTTCTCATGCTCGTAAAGTTCGTATTTATGCTAGATCTAGGCGACATTTAAAATTACTTTTTATGCTCTAGTGCATAAAGTAAAATCATCGTCTAAGGCCAAGGTGTCAACAGCCACAAACAAATAAGTTTCTATATATTTTTTAAATAATTTTTATTTTATATGAAACTAAAGATCAATCAAATTAATTAAAAATTATATAGGTAATAATAATTTATTGATTCAGACAACTTGATCCAATATTTTGTTAGTATTTTCCTTAAAACTATGTTATGTACTTACTAGAAATTATAGCTAGCAAGTGAAAGCCATTGCCACTTCAACGAGCTTATTTGCTTATATTTGTATGTCAATAGTTATACTTTAATTGCTAAGTACTTTCTGCTTTCTGTATTGCTTAAAATAATTATTTTAAAAGCATCGATATAACAGCCCATCTCTAATAGGTATCCAGTGACTTGCTATAAAAATAAACCTTTGTGCCGAGCAAAATCTAATCTGCAAAGTGTACGACCGGGTATTATATCACCCACAAAAGATTGGCTCGACATCGTGAAGAATTGTGTTATTGCCCCGTTAACAGATTATCGTTCACAAATCATCATCATCATCATCATTGTCATATCACATAGCCAAGCGAATTAGCTCGTTGCATTCTGGATCTTGTATTGATAGAAATAGAAATAATAATAATAATATTACTTAATGACATTTTTTCACAAATTGCGTATGCTATTAAAATTATAACAAATAAGGATAAAAATAAAGTTAAAAATTAAATTTAGTGACCTAACAATTTTTTTTTATTGGCATTACGTTTTTTTTTTTTTTACTTTGACTGACTTGAAATTTGGCATACTTATGTAAATCTGGTGATAATGCAATAATCTGGTAGTTACATCCTGATGGTCTAGCCAGGATCGTCCCTGCAGGACGGAACTCCTCAATGGTTCATGGCATTGCCTTGAAATTTGGTACGGAAATGTAGTTTGGATCACAATGACTTTTCGACATCATCAAATGTTTTAATTTTCTGTAAATTATGTATTATTTTAAGTTCGATGTCGAAATAAAGTTATGTCTATGTCAATGCAAGTATAATCAACAAAAAGTACAGTCAGCAAAAATGCTTCTATTAAAAATGTTTATTAAACTTATTTTATTTATCTACTTAGTTTACTTTTGTTTCAATATTTAGCCTTTCCAATTATAGCTCCAAAGAATCGATGCCTCAAATTGAATCAACCCGTCATTAATTATTTACTTACCCCTACATCAGCCGACCTTTCACAGCGCTGTCACTGTTTATTCCGTAACAAAAAGCTATTAAACTTGTACATGACCAGTTAATACACATAGTATATGTTCCCCATCCCCTCTCTACAATAAAACTCCCTATATCGCATTGGTTTTGACGTAAATTCTAACACAATCAATAGGGTGTTTGTATCTTTCGGTTTGTTTAGGTTTCTGACCACTCCGTCCTCAAACTCGGGTTTTGTGAGTACTTATTTGTAATGAGGGATCGTTAATATATTAATGAAAGTTCATTAAAAAGGGTTCGGGATCAAAAACTAATTTGGACGAAGATTTATTTACATCCGTCAACATTTGCTTTTGGATCCTTTAAGACGAGGTATTCGATTGCCAATGTTTGTTTCAACGTTTTATGCCAATAGCTCAAGTACTTTCCTATGTGAATAAAATTATATTACAGATGTAATGGATAGTGATTTGTCATCGTATTTTGACGAAAAACTTGAATCAGAATGAGGGCTTGGGCCGTAGCTCCCATGCAGACCCAGCGCGGATTGAAAACTTAACATCATCATCATCATCAGCTGGAAGACGTCCACTGCTGAACAAAGGCCTCTCCCTTAGACCGCCACAATGAACGACAAATCGCCACTTGCATCCACCGGTTTCGCGCAACTCTCACGATGTCGTCAGTCCACCTGGTAGGAGGCCTGCCAACGCCTCGTCTTCCGGTTTGTGGTCGCCTCTCGAGAGCTTTTCTCCCCCAACGATTATCTGTTCTTCGACATACATAACTTAACATACGAGGCGAAAAATTATGTCAGATTTGCACAATCAAGTGGGTGACAAAGACAATGTGCATAACTTGTTATAAGAAGGGGCACGTATCTGAATATCGAAAAGTGAAATATCGATCGTTTACCTTTACTTGTCCGAATTTCACTTGCCATACCAACGTTTGCCATAAAATATATAGAACCGTGCTATTTTCTGCATTTTTTAAAATGTCATCTATATGAACTCTATGCAGTAGGTTAGGTTAGGTTAGTTTAATATCAACTCTGAAGAAATTACTATTTCAGAAATAAATTACTTTATGTGTCCAGCGGTGGTGTAGCGGTATCAGCACACGGCACGGAATGCCGATGGACCTCGGTTCGATTCCCAGCGCTGGTTTTATTTTCTGGTTTTTCTGTGCATCTATATTTCAGTTTGTATTTCGAAACTTTATGGCAAATGAAAATTCTAGAAAATGAAACATTCGGGCATATGAAATTAGGGCAAACAATAGAGAATCTTGCGCATATTAATTTTCGATATTCAGATACATCCCCCAACCCATGCGATGCCGCCACCCCCCACAATCATCTGTTTCAGAGGCCATCTAGGTCAAATCATTATACTACCACGGCCTATACCGATGGTTTATGTTGCTCCCTCAATCGCTGGCGATATCATACTAAGAAGTACCGGAAGGATCAGACCCTCTTTTTATCAAAAACTTAATTCAGCGTAACAAACGGCAGGAAAGACAAAAACTACCAACGAACTGTTAAACGCGTATAACGTGATACGTCTATGCCCTAAACTTTGGCGGCGCTCAAACCCCCCACCCCCACGACTGCCGCATCGAACCAAAAAAACATAGTATGGAATATTTGTACAGTCAAGTTCATAAACTTGTGAGCAATAATTTGATCAAAAATATCTGAATACGCGATTCAATGGTGCGTGCGAAGTTCCCAATCCGCACTGGGGCCCGCGTGGTGTGGTCTACAGCTCATCGTAAACCAAATAAGCGTAATAGAATAATATCAACTGCGTAGAATATTGACATGTGAGCATTGATTCGATTTTCTTTGGCAGTTCACGAAATATTTTTTTCTGACACCTTCCTTCCTCTTTCTTTCTTTCTCTTTCTTCTTCATTTTCTTTGTTACCTTTTTATTTTTTTTAGTACCACCGCTGGCAGCGAGCCTCTAGTAGGTGAACATACTCGTAGCAATTATATTGTTATTTTGTGGATGGTAAGACCTTGTATACAGTACAGGGTTCGGTGCCTTGTTTGCAGATTACATACTGGATTTATACTGTGATAAGGTGTGTATAGGGATAATGTATAATATATACATACACACCTTTACCGCGCATCACTCTTGCTTAGCGTCACGTGCTTGCCTTCCGTGCGTTGAGATAAAAGGAAAAAGTTTGGTTCTATGTACTTTCCAATGTATTTGGTCTCGTGGTTGAAAGCATGAACGTAATCTTCTCGAGATCTCGTCTCATTGTAACCACCTCCTAACCTCCTTTTTTTGAAGTCGGTTAAAAACAAAAATAAACTTTCAAATTGCACTCCATACACGTAACAGAAATTGTTTTTTTTTTAACTCGCATCAACGTGTAGCACATAGTTTGACAGCTCTTTTGAAAAGATAGTAAGGTTTCTCAAAAACTTATTTGATTATAAGTGAAGATTTCCGGAAATAATCGCTCCCAAAGTAGCAAAAATTGTGTCCCCTCTATCTTGTAAACCGTTTGTCCAAAAATATGGAAAGGTAACGCTTAATAAATACTTTCAACGAAAATTGGTTTCAACATGATCGGATATACCGTTTTTGAGTTATTGCCGAAAACCTGCGCTTCTCAGCAAAAGGACGTAAGTGTCGTGAAGATACGCTCTTTTTCTGGTAATACATTTTAAGACTGTAGTAAGTGTTTTAATTGTGTTATAACGCACATAATATTACTTGATTTTTTTCGTAATGGCTACGGAACCCTATCTTGGGCGTGTCCGACACGCTCTTGGCCGGTTTTTACCCTATGTTAATAGTCCCAACAATAATACTGCCGAAGCTTGTATTTGGAAATATTCATCGCACTCATTTCACTGATTTGTAGTCCTTGAAATTCTCCAAAAAATAATAAAACGACTTTTAATAAGAGAGTTTTCGTGTCTCGAGGTAATTCGATTCCGTCAAAATACTGACGAGATGTAATGCTCTATTGAATTCTGCCGAATAGATTTGATAAAAGCTTTTAGTCAGCAACTCTAAATCCTACCAATAAATAAGAATGTCTATATGTATATTATGTTTGTGTGTGTGTGTGCGCGTGTTGGCAGATAGCTGTATCCCTAAATACGCTACTTTTTATCGCGATAATTCCACGGGATCGCAACAAAACTTAAACCTCTAGGCTAAAGCAGAATTTCCACCAATAATGTGCGAGGATGTGTTACGAGGGATGTGTTTTTCACTAACCAATATAAACGCTTCATTTACACATCCTCGCACAGCACATCTCTGGTGGAAACAGCTGAGCGGAACGAGGCTAGGTAAATGAAGCGTTTCTATTGGTTAATGAAAAACATATTCCTCGCAACACATCCTCGCACATCTCTGGTGGAAACGCTGCTTTGGAGACATAAATTTGTCACGGATCCTCTTTATGCAACGATAATAAAGAGCATGTTATTTTTGGGAATCCCGCATGAATTTTTAGAGATCTGTCTAGTCGTTTGAGAGCTACGAGTCCACAGACACAGACATTGGCAACCAACATATAACACCCCTCTTAGCGTCGTGGGTTAAAATAAACCTGATACCTTTAAGAGCATAAATAAAATCGGAAATGCTGCTGCCTTTTAAAGGAACACCGGATAATCCCATATAGCCCTGACCTTGGGTACGATCGAACCTAAACCCGGGGCATATCAGTCATTCCAAGGTCTCCTCGCCCCATTGTGCCCGCACGACAGCTCGAGGACACAGGCATCAGGAGGAAAGCAGTAAGGAAGTAAGGCACAGTGAGGTATAGACCTCGCAAGTTTATCGAAAAGCCTGATATTTTTATCACGAACCGGAAGACGAAGCGTTGGCAGGCCTCCCACTAGGTGGACTGACCAGATTGTGAGAATTGCGAGAAAGCAATGGATGCAAGTGGCGAGTTGTCGTTCATTGTGGCATTCTGAGGAGAAGCCTTTGATCGGCAGTTGGACGTCTTCCGGCTGATGATGATGATGATGTTTTTAACGTTTTCAACCCCCATTTTTCCAAAAACAAAGTCGAGAAAAAAAACCATGGAAAAGAAAAAATATTACTTCCTTGCTTGTTTCCTGGACATGTAACTGGAAGTACTCTATAAGTATTCTCCGGCGGTCTGTATGGAAACACCTTGTTCAATGTCTTTGTTTTTTTGATTGCGTTGACTTGACTGACTTGATTAACTGACTCATATTTCAAGTTGAATAATTTAAACACAAAACTGTAGCGAGAAGCGAGACGTATCTGGTATAAAATTTTCTACGAGAAACACGAAGCTAGAAACACGTTGATTAAACTGAAAAATAGGAAAAATAGCATATTTTGTCTGCATTGATTGGTGTAAAAAACATCCTACATCGCTTCGAGTTGTATTAGTCTTCATTGGAAGCACAGACTTACACATCTCTCACTCGCTCCTTCTTTGTTCGCCGCTTTAAAGTTGGCGTATTTTTTAGAATGCCTGGAAATAATTATTTCCATTTGCATAAAAAGCCGTGACTATACAATCATTTCAATCCTATTCCACTTGCTACATGTTTTCTTACTGTTTACCCCCATACACTGTGGGAGGTTTGAGGTGAAAATTTGAATTTAGCCCTTTGTGGTAGCGGCTCTTGTTAGAAAATGGCGGCGTTCTCAAAATGGCCGCGCCTTTAATTGGTGTTAGGGGTTTTATATCGGTGCTTGGAGTAGTCTGGTACAAGCCAATTATGGTGTGAAGGTTGGTTGTTGGGAATTAGATTTTCCAGAAGAAAAAGCAAAAAACCATTTTCCGTGCATAAAAAAACTTTGATCATCTCTGAGGTTTAGTCGAGGTTAAAGATATTTTCCTTTTTTACACTTTGGTAACTTGTCACTGTGCGCCTTCTGGCGATTTTACACAAAAGTTCAAATATGAAGTGACAGCGACAAGATACTAAAGTGTAAAGATAGAGTTTGGCTAATGAAAGCTGAACCCAGCTATTATTTGAGTGCAACATTATTCAAACAGACCGAAGAGTAGAAGAAAACAGTCACTTGAGCTTGTACTATTATCTATTCTGTGACTTGTTGAGCTTAGTACCTTCGTGTGTTAAAATAGAGTTTATTTTGGAAATTTACTGCTGAAACATGGGTTAAACTATCAAAAATAGTGTGCGACAGATTATTTTTACCATGATAAGTAAATTCAAACAAAAACAAGCAGAGACAGTTTTAACACCACGTTTCGTAGGTGCTATAATGCCAATTCTTAATAAACCCCGCATGTCAATGACCAATATTCATAATTCTACATAGGTATGCAGGTTGTAGGACCTTGTGCAAGGTCCGCCCGGATTGCTTGCTACCACCATCTTGCTCGCTAATCCTGCCATGAAGCAGCAGTGCTTGCACTGTTGTGTTTCGGCGTGGAGAGTATGACAGCCGGTGAAATTACTGGCACTTGAGGTATCCCATCTTGGGCCTCTAGGTTGGAAACGCATCTGCAATACCCCTGGTGTTGCAGATGTTTATGGGCGGTGGTGATCTCTTACCATCAGGAGACCCACTTGCTCGTTTGACATCCAGTCAAATCAAAAAAAAAATATTATTATATTTTATTTATAAATAGCACAAAAAATATAATAAGTACATATTTAGTGTTTAGTGCTTTTATACGTAGAGCTTGTAAAACCTACAATAATTCATTTTCGGAATTAGATATATTAAACCTTTCTCTTAACAGGTTTAAAGCTGCACTGTTAAAGCAAAGCAGACATTTTAAGTAGGTTAGAAAACTTTTGTTAAATGCCAGATTTTCACGTTAAAACTTTTAACGAGACCTTGATAATAAGTTGTCCTGTTTTTTCGAATATCGTACTTTGATATAAATTTTACCGTCATTATTATTAAATTCCAAATGGAGTTTCGTTTTGTTCAACTAAATTATTGTTCAATAGGTCATTTATATTCTTTGTACGTGTTACTCTACTGTATAATTTAATAGTGGCATATTTGCTGGTCTATGTTTCGTTTAAGTCTTTTTTTCTTAAGTTTTTTTCTATATTGTACCGTTTTTTGCCCAAATAAACATTAAACATTTGGCTATTTCCCAAAAAGTTGTCCATTTTCAGTTTTCCACTTATAAAAACTTATTTAGCTTCATGTATGTCTTGTCTTTGTTCTATTGTTGTTTTAAATAAATGTATTTGCTTTCTTCTTTCTTTCAAAAAAAAATCCTGAAAAAAATAAGTAATATTGTGTTTAAATTTACTTATACAAAACCTTGTGGTAAAGGTGATAAAAAGTCAGATAATCTTTATTGTTGGATCCAAAAGAAAGTTTCGTTGTAAGTAGATACAAAATTACGATTTTTTTCCTCACATGATTTCGTGACGTTTTCCTGACGTCAAGAAATTTTGATGTTTTTGTATGTGTTTTAGGATCCTGAGTTAGTGTTAATAATTTCTTGACAAACTGATTTCTTGTCATTTCATGACGAGACAACTTTTTGGGAAACTGATTTACTTTTTGATTGCATAGATTTATATAAAGATTTAAATTATTCATAAGTCATAAAGCACCAAAGAATAATAGATAGACAGATGAAACTTATTTGAAATTGGATGAGCTTAAGTTGGTCTCACAATAAAAGTGAATTACATTTCGAATATAAACCGGATATTAACCCTAGTCCAAGTGACATTCGTCTCTCTCCGACTTGATTTCACTGTCTCTGTCACTCTTAATTTAGTGGAACCAACTTTCATGCTAATTCTGAGGACCTTTTTGTTTTTGTTTATTAGTTTCTGAGTTGGGTTTCCGAGCGTATTTTTACTTCTGAAATTGGCTGAAATTGTTTAGAGCTAAGTTTTGACGCAGTAATTTGAACATTACAACAGTTAAAAAAATTTTTTTTTACATAGTTCCATTGGGTATCCATTGGATACGTACCTATCTCAAGAAAAGCAGACATTTAAGTAGGTTAAAAAACTTTTGTTAAATGCCAGATTTTCACGTTAAAACTTTTAACGAGGCCTTGATAATAAGTTGTCCTGTTTTTTCGAATATCGTACTTTGATATAAATTTTACCGTCATTATTATTAAATTCCAATTGGAAATATCGTACCGGTCGAACATAAGTCTTTGGCAATGTTTTTTGTAAGTAGCAAGTTTCCAGCACCTCATAATTAAGTCCCACTAATTATTATAAAAGTAAAAGTTTTTAAGCTTTTTATAATCTTCACCTGATTCACCTCGCATATTTTTTTTGGTTGTTTAAAGGTGTGACCAAATTGTTGCTTAAAAAACGGTGTCGGTGCGGAATCGCAGTGACGGGCCGTAAAAGACAAGACTTTTGTTCGGTATAGTCCTGACGTTTACGGCACGTCACTGCGATTCCGTATTTTAAGCAGCGGTGTGGAGAGCATGCGATAAAAACGGTGCGCATACGGTGCGTCTCTGCGATTCCGTGCCGTCACCGTTTTTTAAGCAGCGGTTTGGTCACACCTTAAAATCATCTTCATCACCTTAATTTAGCCGTCCACTGTTGGACATACATATGTAGGCTTCCTTCATCAAGTGATCGAATGGACTTGAGATATAACACACATTTATGTAGGTTGGATGACAATCCAAGCACATCCAACAAAAAGTAGAGTCGGCGAAAAAAGCTTGTACTTAATAAAAAAAAATCACCCAAAACTTATTTCTTGCAAAACACAAGGCTTTTACTACGTTCAAATCCTATATTCGAGTGGTGTTTTTAAAAAACGATTCTCAGTTCGAGTTGGTGCGAATTTCACGTATTCCTCGCAGACTCCGTTCTTTTTTTAAACTGTCTCTACAATGTCTTTATGAGTTTGCGAGACAAACAAAACACGATTATCTACGAACACCAGTCGGCGATGTGAAATTTTAATCGCGCTGCCAACACGATCCCGAGACCTTCTCATTATATTAAAGATACCTGACGCCAGCTCAAATTGTCGCAGTTCATGTGCTGATCCTACTTATAAGTACTACTTACAATATATTGTATGCGAAATTTGTGTCAAACTTAAAATCAAGAGTAGGTAATAAAAAGGAAACATTCTAAAATATTATTTAAGCTTCCGTGAGACACATTTGATAAAATTACTAAATTAAACTGAACCGTTTAATAACTCACGATTATAAGTTAGGGACGGACAGGGTCGGTTTTGATGACCGCTTAGAGCGTTTTCACATTATCGGACTACGATACGATATCGGGGCAAGTAAAATGTATGAAATATGTACCTGTCTTTCACATTTTTCGGCCCGATATCTGATATTCACGGCACCATCGGACGCCCGTGGGCTGTCGGACGATAATGTTTGTTTGTGTGGTGGTATGCGTGTATCTAAATTGGCGCAGAGCCCGATGCGTTGCGGCCATTTTGAGCCGGCCGTATCGGAACGATTTTGTCGGAAATATGTGAAAGCAGCACATGGTGTCGGCTATCGGATGTCGTCTACCGTCGTCCGATATTGATATCGGATCGGATAATGTGAAAACGCTCTTAGCCCAATGGTTTGATAACCCGACTGCTTTAAGGTCCGGTTTAATTGCGCCCTGGTCGGGACTGAAACTTGTATGAAGAATGCGATAGCCACGCGATAATTACGAGAATAAAAAAAGGCGGTTGAGCCGTTTTTTTCTATGCAGCATGTATGTTGCTACTTGCTTGTGACGTCACGTGGAAGTATGCTTTTCTCTGTCTAATCTTAAATTTCAAACCTTTATAACACTGTTATACGTAAAAGTACTTTAAAAATTGTTTTTCTATTCGATAACATGTGTTGTCAAGCTTTAATTTCTAAAATAAATAAAAAAGTCAATTACCGTATTACCTTGGATCTACTTCTATTAAATAAGTAAAGTTTATTTAAAATACTCGAAAGTCTGGACTGGCAGCGTCCACTTTACATAAAAAAATCCGGATTTACAATTTCATTTTAAAATAGAATTTTTACTCCTGGCGCACATCTCTGCACGTAAATCGACGAACGAAGACATTGCTCGTAAATTTATTTCAGGCGCTTGGTGTGATTGAGTCAAACTGATATATATTCGGGACCTGACTTTATTTCGGCATACGACTTGTCTTTAGGGCTGTAACTTATGTGTAAGACTATTGTATAATAAAGAAGGCTCCTCTACTCGTGATCATGATACATTAAACATCAATACCTACCTCTACCATGCACCAACGGCATCGAAATATCGGCAGCTCATTATAGGTCTCTACTCTACCCATTACACTGTATCATATCGTGACCGTAAGAGCAACGTGACAGGCAAAAATATATTCTTTGTATCGAAAAGTATGTGACTATGCCCACTAGCACGTTCCGTACCCAATCAACCGACGCAGTCGCGTGTCGTTAGGTACTCGTTTGAAATTCCGTTATTGACACGATCCCATTACGGTCATGGCATGATACGATGTAGTACGTCCCTAAGAGTCCCCAGTACGCTCGCGTCCCCATACAACCAGCGGCGTCTTTAGCCCATGTAGCGCCCGTGTGCAATTATTACTTTAGCGCCATCTAGGAAGAGCGCGGTCAAAGTGGAATAGGTACAAAGTGCCGCGGCCGGCGCCCCTAACACCGCTGCGCCCGTGTGCAACGCACACCCTGCACTATAGGTAAAGACGCCTCTGCATACAACCGTAGTTTCGTTCTAATTTACAAGCAGCACTACAGATCACACACACTGCCCTATATCAGAACTATCCTCGGTCTCCCTACGAAATAGTAAAATTCAGCAGGTGGGTTCGTTTGACTGAATATCGTAGTAAATATATTCGAGGTTTTTTTTTAAATGTGAGAAGATACATACGTACGTAGGGACCGCGGACCGACAAGCGCAGCATGGGACGTCCACCAACTAAATCGACGGATGACGGTTAATGCCACAGGCTCACGGGGGATGCAGACCGCGTCCAACCGAAGCAACTTAAGGTCAATGGGGAGGCCTATATGTCCAACCATGGACATTCTGAGGCTGATATTATAACGTTTTAAGCTTTCGTGATTTTCACATACAGTGGCCCGACGTTTCACAAAAGTCGTGAAACGTCGAGGTAAATAATTACTCGTGTGTTTTAGCGTGGTAAGTCCTGTTTATGGTATTTTGAGTAGGTAAATGATAAAATAAACGTTTTGAGTTTATGTTTGAGTTAACTTTCTCTGCTCATTGCTGTCTAGAGAATCAATAGGTACTTAGGTACGAGTACGATAACTAAACGAGGGTGGGAATAAAACGTTACGATTCGCTACTAACGCTTGAAGTGTAAAAGACCAGATTTTATTAGAGCCCGACTATAATGTCTAGTTTACAAGCCTTACTTTACAGTCCTATGACATCATCGTAGGGCGGTAAAATCATTTTACAACCTCTCAACTTTATTTGTCTATAGGATTAAATTATATCACCCATCTGTATAAACAGGTATAAACTTAGAAATTAATTGGGCATTAAAATCGTCATTAAGTAAGAGGCCGTAAACTGGATTTTCCGTAGGTTATTTTGAAAAAGTGATTTTACTCTATAAACAACTAGTCTGCACAGAAATCGCTTATCGCTATCCTGCGGGTACCTACTATCCATTCTTCCGGGATAAAAGTAGCCCATGTCTTTCCTCAGGACTCCAACTATGTCCATACCGAATTGCGTCTAAATCGGTTCAGCGGTTGAAGCGTGAATAGGTGACAGATAGACAGAGTTTCTTTCACATTTACTCGTATAATATTAGTACGGATTTTTCTATAAGTTTAACCGTTATTATGAAAGACCATCGTCATCGTCATGATGATTGTATGAATCGTAGAATGACCACTGTAGAACAAACGCCCCCATCCTCTTAGAACGCCACAAAGAATGACATCGGTTGCCCGCAACTCTCACGAAGTCGTCAGTCCACCTAGGGAGGAATGGCAACGGTTCGCCTTCCGGTTCGTAGTCGCCACACGAACAACTGATTTCGATCGCGAGTGTTAGAAACGTCAGAAAATACGGCCTCGGTCAAATATGTAACTGATAGGTAACTGTTATACATTTATAACTTCTCTTTACGAAGCCACATTTAATTTCTAAAGTAATTACTGATTTTATACTGAAACTTGTCTGTATTTTGTTCCCAAACAATAGAACGGCGGTTTTCACCCCGGCGTAATTTGCGACTCGCAACTTGGTGATTGATTGATCGCCCTTTGTCTTATGTTTAATTCAAATAGTTCAGAAAATCTGTTAGTACTGGGACTGGTCAGAATCAACAATTAGAAAAGTTGAAACACCCCTGACATTCATTCAAAGTCCCGTGGGGACATGTTAAAAACGTGTGAACCGACTTTAATGGAACTTACCTAAAAACAAGGTTTTCATTAAATAAACATAGCATAATCCATCCATATCTATTTACTGCGTCTTAAGAATTTTTTGCATTCAATCGGAGAAGGTTAAGGCCATAAGTGTGGGCACGCAGACGGGGACATTTAAAGAAAAAGCAGTAAAGGTAGAAAAAAGGAACTTTCATTACAACACTATGTAACTTTAAAGGTTAAGTCCTTGCCTAAACACAACAACTTTTAACAGAGTAATTCAATGCTAGCAACCAGCCAGTCGGGTTCTCTGTTTGTAGGCGCTTTTCGCTACAAAGTGGAAAAAGCACGTTATGGGCTATGTTATAGCTTAGCCCCCTACTAAATAACTATGATTTTTAAACCGGGACAATTTGCTTATCCGCCGGGACGCCGGGACACCATGCTTCAATCCGGCACATGTCCCGGCGTACCGGGAGGTATGGCAACCCTAGTCAAGATCATCGTCGTTAACCTGAAGACGTCCACTGCTGAAGAAAGGCGCCTCTCCCTTAGAACGCCACAATGAACGACAACTCGCTATTTGCGGCCTGCCGACGACTGGGGATCGCGGCCGAATAATAGATAATTAAATAGAATTATATAACGGGTGTTGCCTGTAATACGAGCAAAAAATTAAAACGTAGATCGTCCTCGTCAAACTGAACAACTTTAGAATTGAATTGAACTGAATTACTTCAGCGACTTTTAAAAGTAATGAAGTCTTTGAATTTTCCTTTTTTCTTAGAAATTAAATACTGCTAACAATGTACGCCATCCTTGAACACAACTGACGTCGCCTGTCACGCTACAAACATCAAGCATTTCGCTTTACATTGCTTCTTCGAATAAACATAAAAGCGTAATAGAAATTAAAGAACTAATTATTTTTAGAAGTCAGTAAAGTATGATCAATGTTTTAATTATTTGCTCATATTACAGGCCACACCCAGTATTATAGATAGATAATTCATCTACACTTTCTATTACTAAAAAAGCAAGGTTAACATTATTTAAAGAAATCCTAAACTTTAATTTTCATTTCTGACAAAAAACGACGTTCGTAGTTTGAAGCGTCTGTCTGTAGCGGAGAGTTTTAGTTTTGTTTAAGTTTTCAAGCGACTGACATAAAGTCCAACTTTACCAATATACCAGTTTGTTTTTGCTAGCAGGAGTCTTTGAGCACAAAGTTGAGCATTGGTTACTGAACTATTGCTCAACTTTGTGTAGCTGCTCGTTACCTAGTGGTAAAGCTATAAAAACGGTCATTAGGTAGTGATTGAGGCTAGACTGTGTTATCTGGACTGGAAGTACCTAGATTTAGCAGTATGGTGTCATTTGAGATGGTTATTGATGTAAAAGGAAGACATTAAAAAATCAAGACTAGACTTTTCATTAAGTGGGAGGCCTGCCAATGTTGAGTCTTTCGGTTTGTGGTCACTACTCGAAAACTTTTGTCCCCCAATGGTTGTCTGTCGCAAATTGGGACTTCAACTTGCATATTCTTCGAGCTATGTGGGTGACTTTAGTTCTTTGGTAAATTTCCATATTCCGGATTCTTCGCACAAAGAAACTCCAAGCCTAGCTCTCTCCTCTTCATTGCTCGTTGCGTGATTATGACCATCTCCAAGAGGCCAACAGTCAAAGGCGTGTCTCAGAACCTTAGGTCATCATTGGCATCGAGTACATCCGGACTCTAATTGTGCGTTGAATTTCAGTATTCATGAATCTAGTAACGTAAAGAAACTCCTAGCAATAGCTGTCTTTGTAGTCGTTGCGTGACTGAGACTCCAAAAGGCTAACATCAAGGGTTTGGTATTACATGGCTATTATAGATAAAATACAATAATAATGAAAACATACAACAACAGCTGCGCAATTTATAATAAACACAATACCTCGTTAAAACGAACATTGTACTGGCGAAGAATATAATGGAATCGCAGCCATTTACGCTTTATAGTTATTAATGTTGGGAATACTGCTACAGTTCATTTTAAAACTTCCTAGGTGCGATTTGGGCTCCAACCTATATGAAAAAAAGGTTCCATGCTATCGTATAATTTGAAAAATAGTAGATTGTGCAGCAAGAGCATTTTAAAACGAGGCATTTTACCCGAGACCTTCATATAGCCACCTGAGTCGGTATGGCGAGGGTGAATGGACATGTCGAGGGGGAAATGGGTTTAATGCTCCGCATACGAGCTTTAAAAGTGTTTTTTTTAGGGTAGGTACCTCCCGTTATTTCGTACCTGAATTCTTAAAAATCTCAGAGGTGCCAGCCAGAGTTCGAACCCACCTTTCTGCTTGAGAGACAATGGGTCAAACCATCCTACCGGTACGGTTTTTGTTTTTCCTTTTACGGACGAACATATTACTGCTAATTTGCACCAGCGACGTACCGTAAAACTATTGTATAAACAAAGCCATATGAAGTCTAAACTCTGGCTTCCCACACGCTAATTAGTGCATGCGATTCTCCGTAATATAACGCAAACATACGAGTAAACAAAAGTTAAGTTGGCTTGCAATTACTAGCACGCTGAAGCCGGATTCAAGTACCGTCGGCAAGAGTTTAGTTCAGGGTTTTAAAGAGCACTTGGAATATTCCTAGCGTTTTGAGCACTTGGTTTAAACATTGCAACGATTGTTACAACCGGTCCAGGCGGTCCGGACGGAGCGTATGCTACACTAGAGCTACTTACACCCCGTCCAGATGCTCTCGCGATGGAACAAACACATTCCTCGTAACACACCCTCGCACATCTCTGGTGGAAACGGAACCCGTCGCACGTGACGCATGCAGTTAGCCCGGCTCATACTAATTTACAAGCTTTTATTTAGTTTCACCTGTCCCGTTGTTTGTCTGTCTGTAATCAAATCTTGCAAGTTAAATTTGACCAACTTCCAGTAGTCAGATTGACTTTAAATTTGGAATACTTATGTAAATCGCGTGATAATCTAGTAGTGACATCCTGGTAGTCCATTCTCCGCAGAATGGAACTCTTCAACGGTTAATAGCATCGACTTGAAATTTGGTGTGCAAATGTAGTTTGGGTGACAATGCAAGTAAAGTCGACAAAAAGTACAGTCAGCAAAAAAAGCTTGTCTTGAAAATTGAATTTTTATGATTAGGTTATTCAATAGGCATCCACCGGCTCCGTGCAAACCGCGTCAACAAGCGTAGGCCCTTAGCATTGGTACCGGCTTTAGTTGTCATTAAAAGTTAATCATTTCATGATCTCTTTTAATAATGGCTGAGGCGGTAATGAGTTAAAAAAAGCGGCCAAGTGCGAGTCGGACTCGCCCATGAAGGGTTCCGTAGCAGCAAGTAACACAATATAAAAGTTTTCTTTACTTTACCCTTTATGACGTATTAAAAAAAACTACTTACTAGATCTCGTTCAAACTAATTTCCGGTGGAAGTTTGCATGGTAATGTACGTACTCGTAAATCATATATTTTTTTTAGTTTTATCATTCTCTTATTTTAGATTCTGAAATTTAGAAGTTACAGTTTAGAAAAAAAATGATATTGGAAACCTCAATGTCATTTTTGATGACCTATCCATAGACCACACGTATAGGTTTGATGAAAAAAAAAATTTGAGTTTTAGTTCTAAGTATGGGGAATCCCCAAAATGTATTTTTTTTCTATTTTTGTGTGAAAATCTTAATGCGGTTCACAGAATACATCTACTTACATACTTTCAAAAGTACAGTTCTTATAGTTTCGGAAAAAAGTGGCGTCGACATACGGACGGACAGACAAACAGGCAGACATGACGAATCTATAAGGGTTCTGTTTTTTGCCATTTGGCTACGGAACCCTAAAAATACAGCGTAGGACTTACACTTGCACCAACGAGATGGACGGATGACCTGGTTAAAGATGCCTATGACATGGTAAATGCAGGCCTCTTTCAACTGAAGAAACTGGAGGTTTTTGATTGTGAATTTCACTTTGATTGCAATAAAATATATGAACAGTCGGCAGTTATGTTGTAGTTCCCATGTTACCGTGATTCAATTAATGCTTGGTCACTTGTAAAAATATTTACTTATCACGTTGACCGTACCAGTACCTACTTTTTTACCATAGTTTGAGCTCAAACTGCATGCTAAGGGAAACTTTACTACTAGTTCTAATTTCAAACCAAGCTATCAAAGTTGTCGCTAATGTTCTAACTATTGAGACTTTAAAGTGCTACAGTTAGTTAGTTTTAAGTAAAACATTAACGCCCTTTCGCAGAGTACCTAACTTTTACCATAGTACATGTAGAGTCTGCTTGTTGCTTTTAAACATGAGTAATTTTAGTAAAACGATATTAAAAGCTTTTATCTTTTTAATTTAGATTTTTTTTCTTTGTCTTTAGATCTATCTGCAAAAAATCTTCTAACGCTATCCCCGCGCCGAGGAAACTATGCTATTTTCTGGCATAAATACTATTCTATATCCTTCCTAGGGTCTAAAACTATCTTCATACCAAATTTCATTTTATTCAGTTCAGCGGTTTAGTGAAAAGGTAACAGACCGACAGACATACTTTCACATATTATTATATAATACTAGCTTTTGCCCGCGACTTCGTCCGCGTGGAATTCGGTTATCGCGCGCTGTTTCCTCGGGAACTGTGCATTTTTCCGGGATAAAAAGTAGCCTATTTCATTCTCTGGCCCATAAACTATCTCTATGCCAAATATCACTTCGATCCGTCGCTCCGATTCGACGTGAAAGACGGACAAAAATACAAACATACTTTCGCATTTATATGGATATATTAGTATGGATTAATAGCATTGTAGTTGGTACAAAATATTTACATACAATTCCTGATTGAATTTAAAATCGAACCAATCCGAAACTAACAGAAAGATACTTCAAAATAATTGTATATCCGTAATCATCTCCGTTTCTGAATGCGTCCTGTCGTCCCACCACCTCCGTCTCGGTCTGCCGCGCCTCCATTGACTATCTAGGGGCGTAGTAACCTGTGCCCATCTTTCCGGATGCATCCGGCAGATATGGCCAGCCCAGTCCCACTTCAGCCTGGCTGTTTCTCTCCCGACATCTATTATGCACGTCTTCGAGCGCAGTGAGGTGTTCCGGATCCGATCCGTCCTTTTGAAACTCAAAATGCTGCGCTCTGCAAACCTTCAACTTGGACTTCTGAATTTCGGTTAAGGACCATGTTTGAGCATCGTAGGTTAAGATGGGCAGTACACAAGAGTCGACCAGTTTCCGCTTAAGCGACAGTGGAAGGTTGCCCTTCAGTAGTTTCTTCATGGACCAGAAGCTCTTCCAGGCATTGTCGATACGTCTTTCCACTTCTTTATCCTGCCTATTGCTGAAAGATACTATCTGGCCCAAGTAGATGTACTAGTCGATGTATTGTATGACGTGCCCGTCCACCTCAAAACTTAGCTGCTGACAGGGGAAGTTGGAAATCCGAGGGAGAGGTCTTTTCCCAGCAGTGGGACATAGAAAATAGCGAATAAAAATAAAATAAAAACATATCCGAATCCGAGAGAATTAGAGGCCGTATTGCCTAACGTTTCTGGCGTTCGCAATTGCAATCAAATGACAGTTTTTGTATGCGAAATCTGTCATTTGATTGCGATCGCGAGCGTCAGAAACGTCAGGCAATACGGCCTCTGTTCCATATTAAAAATTGGCATAACCTAAATGAAAAATGATACCACTGAACAATGGAGCCAACATCAAGCGCAAAACCAACAGAGCTGCTACTAAGAACTTAATGAAACTGCCAACATAACGAGGCTAACGTATTAATGGAATGAAAATGGCTTCTGAATTGTAAGTTTGCAATTATTTCAATTATTTGTTTGTTTTATTAATTGTTAGTTCGCATTACATCTTATGCTTTTTATACAAATGTATTAAGCATAAGAAGTAATGCGATGTACTTTAAGATGATGAATCTTAATGCAAGATAGTTCCTTAAAAATTGTCAAAGCCTGGGGCATTAAAATTACACTTTGAGACGTTTCTTGTTTTTTGGCGTACCAAATCCGGCAAGCCATTTAAAACACACACACACAGTGCCGGACAACACATTTGCCCAAGCAATCCACGCCTGTTTGCCTTACTTAGGGATATTGGGGGATCTTTAAAAAAAACTAACGTATTTATTACAACGATAGATCATTAAGTACGTACCTTAGAACATTTATGAAAGAAAGATGATAGAGATATGGGGAGTTTATTTATTACATACAATAAAAATCTAAGCATTTTAGGGTTATTAAATTCGCGGAAAATAGTCCATCGTTTTTAGCATTTTTAAAACGCGCGTATTTTCAAACAGCCTTACCTTTTATGTGCTAGCAAATTTTTTTTCTGATGACTGCTGAACGTGATGCTGCTTAATTTGCTTATGGGCTAATCTGGCACTGCACGTCACACCTCACGCACGAAAATCGTCTCTTAACAATGCCCTTTATGTCCACTTTACATATATAAATAGACTGAAAAGGAAACGACATCGCAAAAGAGAAATTAATAGAATTATCTGCGATCCAATATAAGGATTTCCATTTGAAAATTAAATACTTAGGGAAAGTAATTTGAACTTCATTGATTGGAATAGATGGTGTTTTTAGGATTCGTTAAACGGAAGTTTTACCGTGCTAATGTTTTGAGGGAATTTCATTATAATATTAAGTTTTGGGAAACAACAGGCTTAAAGTTTATCTGATTGTTTTAGTAACTATGTATGTATATAAAATCAAAATAAATAAAGAAAAGGCTCGAAAAACATAACCCTCCTTCAATCAGGCGGGTAAAAACAGCGTTGTTTGTACCATAATAACAGTTGTTACAAGTAAGGTAAACGTCCGAGTGCTCGACACGCCGATGCCCAATAGACGACACCCTGCTGTCGTCTCTATTGCTAATGACAATAAGATTAAAGATGACAACTATTGGGACAGTGACGAGCATTCGTACGTTGACCTTAATGCTAATAAAAGCGTAATAAAATAGTCTAGTTAGCAGATATTCGAAATTCAAAGCGGTAACACGTTGCTTTGATGGTTCACATATCTTTAGATCGCTCTTGCGTGAGGAGAAGCGAAATTGCACTTAATGTTGTGATATTTAAAACTCAAATTGCAATAGATCAAACAAGTGACGTAGAACTATATACATTAATTGAGAATTACTTGTATATATGGATAGAGATAATTATTTTAATTTAATTAAAGACATTATCGGCAAAGTCTCATAATTTGAATACCTTAGAAACAAGTTTAGAAATACTTTAGACCGCAGCCTACGTAGCTTAACTTCAGTTTTTTACGTTTTCAGTCCACACACTGTCCAAAGCACTCGACCATTTAAAAAAAACTAAATCGACAAAAAAATCCAGAGAATCGGTTGAGAAGAACAACCGAACAACGAGACAGCCGGACATACGAAAGCATTTGTCCAAGCTGCAACGGAAACCTTTCGCTCGCGCTTACCGCTCTCTCAGTCAACAAATAAAAACTAAATGTCAGTATGAGAATCCAACTGGCAGTTGGCTGATTGTTGATCTTATTCACAATCACAACAATAGCAGACCTTACTAAAAAAAGTCACTAGAACTATGTCCAAACATAGATATCCGGCAAAAACTGGCAAAACATTTCGGCTACCGATATTTTTCCCGAAACACTTTTTTCTCACGCCTTTCTTCCGCGTAAAAACTAATCCGCCATCTTGGATGGTCGCATTGTTCGACTGTCTTACGAGTGATAAATGGAAACCATAAGTTATATAACTAATGGTACTGAAGATAAGTCAAATTGTCGGTGGGGATATTAATGGTGACAAATTTGATATAAATGGAACTTTATGTCGTGCCAGTCGGTGGATTTCTGTTAAGTATAATGATGGAGTTTTACTGTATTATACAATAAATAGTTGGGACAATTCTTTAGGTAGGTATTATGCAAAAAGGTATTGTCGTTTGCTATTAAATTTTTTATTATCTATGAACGATTTATTTATTTATATAATTTAGTACTATTCGCGGCCACAGTGAATAGACAGTTGCTGAACCAGTTGTTTATTTTATTGTTACTACTACTTGGTATGATATGATAAAGGTAATTATCGTCCTAAAACGGTACTCGTAGTCTTTTTGTTTCCAAGCATCACAACTAAATATGTAATACAAGATGTTGATTAAATAACTAAAAACATGAAAGTACCTAGTAGATTTTTTATAATCGAGAGTGGAATCGATTTAATTTAAAGCAGGATGTGAGTGTTTTTCAAGTCCATTTGTCACTGCCCAGTCCTAAAGTTACAGATGCAGTGCATTCACCATGAATTAGCGAGGACACTTTAATCCTGGCCGTTTTTCTGTAAGTTTAATTTTATTCTAAAAACGGAGAAGAGTAGCTGACAAGCAGAAATTATAAACGAAGAGTTAGAAACGTATAATACTAATATATATAATAATAATATAACTATTATATATATGTTATTATAATAAACTATTTATAAGACCGCCTATGGTCTACCTGTTTTTTTTTTTTATTTTTGTAATGTCTCTGTACTGCTTTTGGTGATCAATAAAGAATATTTGTATTGTATTGTATTGTATAATAGTAAAGTATAATAAGTAAAAAGTATTAGAAGTAGTGAATTACTGACTTAGCAAAAATGCGGCTATTTTTTATAACAATTAAAATATTTGAAAATAAATGCAATTAAACTGACTTAAAATAAATAAAGGAATAAAGGTTGGGGGAGTCTGATGTTTTCAGTACATTAATTAACACTTGTATACTTCACTATCTTCAGACTTACAATCAAGTTAGCAACATGTAGGTAGACTTCTCTCTTCACTAAGAACAGGTCGTCCGCAAGACGTCGTTTCAAAAACTTTTTCAATTACACCCCTGTTTTTGATACCCTCTTCCAGCCATTGTCTAAGTTTTCGTCAATTTGTTCGCGAACTTTCATTTTTATCGCATGTTTAATTTTAACTCTTGATAAAAAGCGGGGTTGTTGGGGGTTGTTTGTTCCTTGTTTTGACATTGAAGCAAAATTTTACGCTTTTTAATTGGGGCGGAAAGAGTTTTGACTCTTTTAAGAGTCCCCGGTATGCTCGCGTCCCCCCATACAAGCGTAGTTTCGTTCTAATTTACAAGCAGCACTACAGATCAGAACGCAACTTTGCAGCTATATTGGAAGCAGTCATTACGATGCTTATAATTAGGTTTGGTTAAAATAAAATGTAACGGAAAAAAAACAATAACGAATTTCCTTTCTCTTACGAAACTTAAAATTAATGTGATTTTATTTTGTTCAGCGGTGAGCGTACTGGCGACTCTTAAAGAAGCGGAATGTTTTATCAGTTACTGGAACAGCTTATTGTTATTATCTTTACAATGTATATTTAAATAGTCAGGCAGGATGGGCAGGACATATTGCTATAATGGACCACAGTCGTTGGGCGAGGAGAGCCCTGGAGTGGAGACCCCGTGCTAACACTTGCGGTAGAAAACGACCACCAAGAAGGTGGAAAGACGATATCCGGCAGCAAGATGGAGTAGACTGGATGCAAGTGGCAGTGGATATGCAAGACTGGAAAAGTAGAGAGGAGGCCTATGTCCGAAGAAGGGCGCTATAAGGACTCCAATAAATAGATATTTAAAGAACATTTTTAACCCCCAACGTAAAAATATTTCTGTCTGTCTGTGGTTTCGGTACGTTTGATAAAAGGTTTGAGCGTTTAGTCTCTACGACAAACCAAACCAGACAAAATTAAATGCTAAAACGGGGCAATCTTTTGGTGGAGATAAAAATGGAGTGAATACGAAAATAAAACTCAGCACCGAAGAATATGAAATAGTATAGAGCCAATAAAACGATCATGACTTTACACTATGTGAAGGAAAATTGGGAAAGATGAGGGTCAGATTTAGTATCCCTGTGAATAAACGGGATTTTTGTTCAATAGACGTTTACTCAATGTCATGAAGCTTGCGCCGCCGGTTTTACCCCGCAGAAGCATTTCCTAACCCGTTTGAATAAAAAAAAATTAGTCCGTATGCCTTATGTAGACAAGAAGAATATACTTAGTTTTTTTTTAATCAAAATCAGAACAATCATTTGAACTTTCTGTAAGTGGGCTGCAAATCGCTTTTTATATGTCACTCTTTTTAGTGTTCCCTACTCTGGCACCCTATTACTGAGACTCCGCTGTACTGTAGCCGATATAACAATAAATACTAAAAATAAAATAAAGTTAGTGTTTTTTTCAGCGTTTTTTGTATACTAGACGTTGTTAGGCATTCATACGGAGGTACGGAACCCTTCATGTACAAGTTCGACTTCTACGAAGAGGGAGCAAACGAGCATGCCAGAAAGTCAATTTTGTAAAACGAAAATTGTATTATTGTAATTCTTTTTACTATTAAAATTAGCAAAACCATAGTAAATTAGAAATATATTGATAAAAAACCATTAACTTAAGTTTTCCCCACATAATATAAACAATAGACTGGAGTATATTCCCAATCCGCACTGAGCCCGCGTGGGAACTACGGCCTAAACCCTCTCATTCTGAGAGGAGGCCTGTGCCCAGCTGAAACACTCGACTGAATCAATTGGTTCAGTCAGAAGATGGAATCAGAATGTTAAAAGTTTAACGGCCTTCAAAAAACAATTTCTCAAACGTTCCATTTACCATATATGTATAAAACCATAACGTTAACAGTCAAGAGTAAAACATGACTTTACGGTCCCTTAGAAACGGTTGGCAATGAAATATCGGTAAAACAAAATGGCTTCTATAAAAGATTCGTCTGAATACATAAAATACTCATCGATTGAATAGAATTCCCGATACGACATGAATTCCGATTCATCGTTCGGAAACGTTCCCATTTTATGGCAATAGGTCGTTAAAACTATTTGGAAGCATCATTGACTGTTGCAACGCGAGGTTTAAATCGAATCATATTTTTTTGGGTTACGTATCGAGGCTGTCTATCTGTGAAAGGGCTGTACCTTGACAACTGTAATAGATGTAGAAATAATGTGTATTTCTGTTGTTGCAACATCAGAAAATTAAAATTGGAAGTGAAAAAAAATTAAAAGTGTGAGTTGGACTCGCACACGAAGGGTTCCGTACCATTATCTATAAGTCGGTGGCCGATCGTAAAATCCGCCAGATCACGAAATTCCTAGGCATATCGTGAAATGGTGCCATTTCATGATATGCCTAAAAGTTGGCCAGGCATATCACAATGTGCCTGAGATACAATACGGCAGATCGATTAGAGCAACGCGTTCATCGATATTCCTAGCTCTATACCGGGCACATCGTGATGTCCCGAAAAAAAGAAAAATTTAGGTACGACGAGCGAAGCGAGGAGTGGTTAGTATGAATTGTGACCACAACGCACGAGCCGAACGAGCGAAGCGAGCGTGCCGCGGCAGCGGCCGGCGAAGTGCCAGAACCGATATGGCGGCGTTTCATGATATGCCTAGGAATTTCATGATCTGCCTAAACTGGCCAAATCATGAAATGGCAGCGCTTCATGATATGCCTAGGAATTCCAAGATCTGCCTACACGTCACTAGGCAAATCGTTAAACGTTGAGTTTTGAACGATATGGCGGATGTCCCTTAGCCATTTCACGATATGACTAGGAATTTCGTCATCTGGCGGATTTAACGATCGGCCGCCGACGTATACAAAATTAGACGTTAGCAAAAAACCACGTTTGTGTATGGGAGCGCCCCTTAAATATTTATTTTATTTCAATTTCATTATTCATTTTTAAAGTGAATATACGACTAAATATTCTACTAAAGATTTCAAGCGTCTACCTGTTGCCGTTATTAATTTTGAGCAAAAAACGGCAAAAAATCTGGTTTTTGGTATGGGAGCCCCCCTTAATATTTATTTTATTCTCTTTTTAGTATTTGTTGTTATAGCGGCAACAGAAATACATAATCTGTGCAAAATTTCATTTGTCTATCTGTTCAGACTTTCAGAGTGACAGACGGACGGACGGACGGACGGACAGCGGAGTCTTAGTAAGGGTCCCGTTTTTACACTTTGGGTACGGAACCCTAAAAACCGACTAAGTGCGTGTACTAATATGCTGTAAATATGCATAAGTTTTGATGGCCTATATTACTCGTTAACTTGCAAAGCCTTCTAGGCTGTGATTGTTTTCCTTTTAAATGTATAAATGTCCTACTAGCTGTTACCCGCGCCTCCGTCCGCGTAGAATTCTGTTATCGCTATCCCGCGGGAACTATGCAATTTTCCGGGATAAAAACTATCCTATGTCCTTCCCCGGGACTCTATCTGTATAGGTACCGAATTTCATTTAAATTGGTTCAACGGTTTAGACGTGATGAAGTAGGAAACAAACAAACAGACTTAAACAAAATTTTGCATTTATAATATTAGTGGGATCATTAAATATTTTTTATTTATTTCAAATAGCTGGAAAACGAGAATGCGGGTCACCTGATGGTAAGAGATCACCACCGCCCATGGACAACTACAGCATTATTAGGACACAGCATTTTAGGAGCAGTGCCCTTAGTGTAAGTTTTCGGTTACAAAATACGTCTCGATCGCGTTCGCGTTAAAATCTCAATTTGTATGCAAACGCGAACAGCGCCCCTAGCGGAACGTTTGCGATGTTCGTGTTTCCATACAAATTGAGATTTTAACGCGAACGCGATCGAGACGTATTTTGTAAACGAAAACTTACACTAAGGGTACAGGAATCTAGCAGGAACTTGCAGATGCTTTTTGCTTTCGCACGCTCCGCTTTAACGGATACTGAGCAAGGTCGAAGTACAAAATCCACCCCGAACATTATTTGCAATGATTATAATGTAAGGAAATCTGAACCGATTTCCCAATGGAATCTCGGAGCCACAAACAGCGATCTCAAAGTGCAGTTAAAATGAACTGTCACGGCATAACGTCAACTTCTAACGGTTTGTGCCATGTAACTTTGAACCCAACGTTTCACTCTCTATAGCTGGGTATTGTTTGGCATGTATCGCACGGAAACATACTATTTGTCATTAGATATGTTTCCGCTGAGCATTTTCGTTGGCTCTTTAAGCTGTCTACGGTAACAGTTATGTTTATATTTATTAATCTGCTTTGCAGTCTGGTCCGGATTGGCTTAAAATCTGATTGCTTAGTTTGCCGACAATGTACAACCGAGGAAACTGAGTCACGCACAAGGGTGGAACCTTTGTGCAGAGGCAGGACAGTGCTGTTCTTGGCAGGTTCAACATGCTGCACGCTGCTTCCTGCGTCTAATAAATTATACAATGCAGATATATATACTAACATAGTTCTTAAGTTTCTATTGTTACTAACATGATATGGACCAAATTAGTTGTCTGAAAAAAAAACTTTTTTTTTTTTTTGTGCTACTTATATTATGCTAACATCCCATTACTTTGCCAAAGAAATCATAGCGAGATTAATTGTGAAAAGGTTCCACATTGTGAAAAAATTACCAGTTGGGAAAAACCACTGTTGAGAAGAACCCGGCAGGCAACAAACTCAACTTCCTCCTGTCTAAGTACGTCCCACTTCTGGGCACAGGCTAGAATAAGAGGGACTGGCCTGTAGTTTCTATGTGGGTCCAATGCAGTTTAGGAACTTCACACATACAGACTAAGAATAATACAGAAGTAAATTTCAAATGTAGAAGAAACACTCAAAGAAAACCTCTGTTTGATTGAATACACATTTTTCTGTTTTTAAACCCCGACGCAAAAAGAGGGGTGTTATAAGTTTGACCGCTATGTGTGTATGTGTGTTTATGTGTATGTCTGTGGCACCGTAGCTCTTAAACGGGTGGACCGATTTGAATGCGTTTTTTTATTTGATAGCAGGTTTTCTAGCGATGGTTCTTAAATATGTTTTATCAAAATCGGTTCAGCCGTTTTTGAGATATTAAACTTTAAAGTGACAAAGTCGGGGGTTGTCCAAATTTTGTTGGTTAGGTTATTGCTGGCATAGGTTAAACCACGAGGCTGCCACAGTTTATTTTATGGCAGATTGGCAAGAATATTTGTTACTCCTTCTATCTAGAGAAACGTTTTCCTCAAAATATTAATAGACTAAGGACGGCGTGGCTCAAAACAAAAAACGAGAAACCAATTATTTTCTCTCAAAAAATTAAAGGAAATGTATCAATATTTTTTTCCGAGTCAATTTTCCGTAGCTCCCAATAATTGACAACAACAGAACAATAATGAAATTCGGAAATCTACGTTCATATTAAAAAGCCCTGTGTACCTTTTTCGAAGCACTCAGAATTGAACTGTGTGTTGTTTTTACAAGGTTCTATTCGAGATGGAATAAGAAAGAGAATACAACGAATGGAGGAGCCTAATCACATTCTGAGAATGCACGAGATTTATTTCTTTAATAAAACAATATAATGCTGCCAGTGTTTTGTTTCGATATCAATATGACTTTTCTCAAACATGACATGAAATATTGAAGTTGTGTTACAAATAATAGGCTGAGAAGTATTGCGCTGCAGGCGCTGTGACTCACTCTAGGCCTGCAAAGGGATTTCATACAACCTTGTAGGTCGCTGGCCGGCAATGCGACCGTCTTTTGTTTCAACGCGCGCTGTCCGGCTCGGCCTACGCCAACAGCACCTGCTCCGCAGCCGCCGCGCCAGCAGCCAGCGCGACACACGCGCACGCAATAGGGCGACCAGACTAGTGTAACGCCAAGCTTGATTTCTTGTTTTTTTATTTTATTTCATGTCATGTTTGAGAAAAGTATTAATACAAGCCTCGGCCGGAACGTGGGGTTGCCGGCCTCGCATCCCTATCCGGCCGCGCTAGGCTCGGCCGTCTATATCTGCTTGGCCGGCAACCCTCTACTTCCCGGCCTCTACATGCAGTAATGTACTATTTCTCAAACATGACATGAAATATTGAAGTTGTGTTACAAATAATAGGCTGAAGTATTGCGCTGCAGGCGCTGTGACTCGCCTGCCTGCGCGCGGTCACTCTAGCGGCCTGCAAAGGGATTTCATACAACCTTGCAGCCGCTGGCCGGCAATGCGAACGTCTTTTGTTTCAACGCGCGCTCTGCGACACGCACGCGGCCCACGCCCAGCAACACCGCCCGCAGCCGCCGCGCCAGCAGCCACACAACAGGGCGACCAGACTAGCGTCCCGCCAGCTTGATTTCTTGTTTTTTTATTTTATTTCATGTAATGTTTGAGAAAAACACTATACAAGCCTCGGCCGGAACCTGGGGTTGCCGGCCTCGCGTCACTATCCGGCCTCGCTACGCTCGGTCGACTATATCTGCTTGGCCGGCAACCCCCTACTTCCCGGCCTCTACAGTAGTGTACTAATGTATATTTGTTACAAGCTCCTGATATTTTGATGCAGTTTTTTTCAGTCAGCAATCAGCAAGATCAAAATCATACAATCACAAAAACCAAAAATAGTAGGCAGCTTAGCTACTTGGGTGATATTTGTAAATATTCTGTCGGTGTGTTTGAGAATGTCTTGAATTCGTGTGGTGGCAATGGCAGTCTATTCTTCACAGAATCCCAGCTCGTCCTCGCAGCCAAGGGCTGAGCCTCTCATCCTTATGGACATCTCTTATGACTGAGATCTGTACTTTTACTTTTAGCCAATAAATTATTTGAGATTAATTTGTCATTTAATTTTGATGCTGTTTTTTAGATTTCCGGAGCCAAAATGATAACGGAACCCTATAGTTTCGTCAAGTCCGTCTGTCTGTCTGTCTGTCTGTCTGTCTGTCCGTCCGTCCTATGTCACAGGCATTTTACTCAAAACTCAGATGTATATCAATGAAATTTGGAGTACAGATGTCTTGTCAAAGCCGCTATTTAGTTTTGTAGTTAAATTACGTAAAAGAATTTGAAAAAAAAAAAATTTTTAGCTCGCATCAACGTGTGGCACATAGTTCGACACCTTTTTTTTAAGTGAAGATTTCCGGAAATAATTGCTCCCAAAGTAGCAAGAATTGTGCCCCCCCCCCCCATTTTTTGTGCCATTGTATCTTGTAAACCGTTTGTCCAAAAAATATGGAAAGGCAACGCTTAATAAATACTTTCAACGAAAATTGGTTTTAACATGACCGGATATACCAGTAATATTATATATTTTAACCTCGTAAGGCCCACGTCAAATTTCGATTATTAGAATTTGAAACTTAATGTCAATTAGTAAAAGTTGACATTTGCTTTGACGTGTGTCCTTTTAGGACGTTGGACCTTACGAGATTAAAGCCGAGTTTAGACTTGCAAGAAAAATCGTGACCACTACAAACTCGTTGGCTTTACGGCCTCGCAATGTAATGCAACTTGCACTATTTTTCTTGCACGTCTAAATTCGGCTTTAGGAATGTCGTCTATTCGTGTGGCAAGTCCAAAAATTACATCCTGAATATCACTAACTTTACATATTTTTTTCCATGTGGAACTTAACTAAGAAAGCCTTTTATAAACCAGCTTAAACGTATGTATGTTTGTCCTCAGACCTGTGTAACGCCGCAACCAAGATTCAGGCGTCGTTCCGCGGCCATCAGGCACGCAAGGTCACTCAGGCAGAGAAGGACAAAGAGCAACAGGATAAGGTGAAGCATTATACTTGGATGAATATTACACATTACTCAACGCTTTTTCATGAAACAAACAAGAGGGTTTGGGCCGTAGTTCCCACGCGGGCCCAGTGCGGATTGGGAACTTCACACACACCATTGAAAAGAAAGAAAGAAAATATTTATTCGTGACAAACAAATCCATTGAATGCTTTTCAGATTTCTACAGGTACACGATGTTTACCTTCACCGTAAAACTTGTGGTAAATTTCGAATGTCTCGCACATAAATTATAAATACCCATTACCACTACTCTTATCTCATAAATACATGGCTTCCACTCACGTTCAAAGTCATGAAAAAAAGAGTATCTCTAAAAATATTAATAAACATCGAAAAGTCAAGGGATAAATGGACCGGCGCTTAATACTTAAATCCGGCTTAGTTACAAATCCTTTGTAATATTAATGAGTTTTGTTATTCTTCGCGAACACTTTCTTAAGGGATCCAATTACATTAATAAATGTAAAATTAGACTATTTCTCAAAAAGTTGTCCATTTTCAGTTGGCCACTAATTAAAAAAAAAAACCTGACGCTATTTCAACACAAAAAATAAGTAATATTGTGTTTAAATTTATACAAAACCTTGTGGTAAACGTGATAAAAACTCAGATAATCTTTTTTGTTGGATCCAACAGAAAGATTCGATGTAGTTGCAAAATTACGATTTTTTCCTCACAAGATTTCGTGTCAATTTCTTGACTTTAAGAAATTTAGGATGTTTTATGCAGTTTATGTTTTATGATCTCGTCTTAAGTGTTCATAATTTTTTGACAAAAAATCTTTTTGTCAATTTCCTGATGGGACAACTTTTTGAAAAATACTCAATAAAAAAATGGAAAGAAAAAAAGAAACCCATTAAACCAGAACCTTTTAGTCGACTTTTTATTTTAGCAGAATATTATCTTATTGTATTTTTTGAATGACCAAATTGAACCCACGACATTCTGCTGGAGAGGCCCTAGGTCAAACCTCTAGGCTTTTTTAGTAACTTATCGTTTAGCTACGGTAGTAAATTACAAATCCAAATATTAACCCCTTCACAGCCCATTTCAATCTGTCCAACCCTTCGTGGCACACCTTAATCCAAACTAAAACCCGTAAATGCACCTAAAATTTTCGAAACAATCTCTCTAAACGGGATTCCCGCATCCCGTGCCAATCCCGCGGGATCCTGGGTTGTTACGCAACACAATATTTCACTTTATAGTGAACAAGATTAATGATTTTTCGGGACTCTAATCGGTTCGGGGATTTATCAAAAGATTAATTTCTGCCTTTTGCGATGATATATACATAAGTAATTTAAGTAATTTGTGAGGTTCACAATTGGTTTGAATTAATTTGGTTAATTATTACAAGCTTTTATTTAACTTGCAGCGTTCGTATGAACCTATGTCGTTGGTGACATATAGTTTTAAATTTTCACATATACACATATACACTTGGTTGGTGGTGGTTGGTGACATATAGTATCCAATTAAGCTTTAGTTTGCTTATGTAAATCTGGTGACAAGATGATGTTCCGGCCAGGACTGAGTCCGCGGGACGGTACTTTTCAACGGTTAATGGGCTTGAAACTTAGTAGGTACGGAGTGTAGTTTAGATGACAATACAAGTATAGTCAACAAAAAAGCTTGTAAGCTTACAAGCTTTTACTGGGGGCTTAATTAATAACTCATTATTAGTTCTTTAATTGGTGATAGTAAATTACCACATGACATTACATCACATTACATTCGAAATTTACCATGAGCTTTGCGGTGAAGGAAAACATCGTGAGGAAACCTGCACAAACCTGCGAAGCGATTCAATGGTGCGTGCGAAGTTCCCAATCGGCACTGGGCCCGCGTGGGAACTATGGCCCAAGCCTCTTGTTCTGAGAGGAGGCCTGTGCCTAGCAGTGGGACGTATATAGGCTGGGATGGATGGATGGAAATTGTGGTAGGAATACCAATAACATGTAATCATTTTTTGAACTATACACTGGTATAATCCAATTTTTAGGCAATCAGTTTGGTTATAGACTAAATTATGTTAATAATTATTATGGCTTTTTATATAACGACTAGCTTTTGCACGCAATTTTGTACACAAAGAACTTAATCATCGCTACCCTGCGGGAACTACCTACGCAATTTTCCAAAATTAAAACTATCCTCTATCTTTCACAGGGTCTCAAACGAATTCCACAAAATTTCATCTAAATCGATTCAGCGGTTAAATTGTGAAGAGGTGACGGACATACAGACAGACGGACAGACATAGTTACTTTTGCATTTATAATATTAGTATGGATAGAAATAAGGTTTAGTAAGAATACAGACAATACAATAACAGTAATATAATACAGATTATAGAACACAACAAGAACAACAATACAATAGAAGCGGATTTTTTTAACCAAATTACTTATTTTTCAGCTAACCGGGTCCGTAAACATTGATATTCAATATTAAGCACATTTAATTAATGAAGACAAAAGAACTTGTAAAAACTCTAAACTTCTACCAATCCAGTCTGAAACTTGAAACGAGCCGTATAAATAAGTTCGCGAAGTTGAAAATAAAGGTGTCTCTAACTGAGCGAAACTTAATTTAAATTGGTTTGTATTTCTCATTAGGATTCATAGAAAAAAAAACTGTGAAGGACGAAGTTCTGTACTTTCGACAGCAGTTGAATTACATGCTAACTATTCTGTATTTGTAGATGATTATTAATCCCATACGCAAGAGGGGTGTTATCTTTCTGACGCCAATGTACCTACTTATGTCTGTTTGTAGCATCGTAACTCTCAAACGAATGTACCGATTTTTTTTTAAGTGAAAGCGAGTTTTCTTGTGGTACTTCTTAGCTTTGATTCCTTAATATCGGTATAGCTGTGTTTGAAATATTTCTGAGGGAGCTTTCAACTTTTCTTTAAGTTGATTAGATTGTTTTCGTATTGTATATTTTATCGATTCAGATAACGATAGTCGTAATACTTCCAAAATCTGGTAACAATTCAGTTAGTGAGTCCAAAAATCCAAAAATCTCAAGATAAAACCTCTTTCGTACGCAACAAATTAATTGCTAATCAGATTTTCAATTGAATTGATTACGATCTGAGGCCGTATTGCCTAGCGTTTCTGACGCTCACGATCGCAATCAAATGACAGTTTTTGTATGCGAAATCTGTCATTTGATTACGGCCTCTGGTTGTTCGTCCACATAAACAACAGAAGATCCACAATTTTGGTTTTATTTCATTTACCATCGAATTGAGCAATCTTAGATTGAATTGAGCACTCTCAGACAGATTGAATCAGTCAGTTAGATTGTCAGAAAATATTGGACACATATTTTTTCTTCTGTTAATTAAACAACAAAATTATGAACACGACACTGTTTAGCACAGCGTGATATCACGGGCCCCTACTCCTGAACATTGACGCGTTACATCTTTGTATTTTTTTGTTTAATTGACACTTCGTACTTGGCTACGCACTACGCGGCTAACCGCGCGGTTTTAGTGCGCTATCTCTTTCTCAAGCGATACTTTGAAGAAGGACGGCGCGCTTAGACCGCGCGGTTAGCCGCATGCTCGTAGTGCGTACGTAGCCTAAGATAGAATCTTTTCTGCCCGGTGTTGTCCACCAAGAATTTTGACACTACGCCTCGGTATATACGCACACGCGCTAGTCTCTGTGGGTAGCTAATAGTGAGATTTCAATAATTCTTTTTAAATTTGAATTTTTACATTCTCGAGAAAATTTTACCGCTAAACGATAGGTAAAACTAGGCGCAACTAGTTTAACATTAGTCTTTTTCTTTCTGTTTCAGGAGGACGTAGAGAAGATTGACTTGACCGATCCGGACCTGAATAAAGCAGCGACCAAAATACAGGCTTCATTCCGTGGCCATAAAGTCCGCAAGGATGTCCCCAACTAGGGTGCCCATGGAGCAGGCAGGACAGTCTCTGACTTCGCATCAGAAACAAATCTTTACTTTCTCCTATACCACTGTAAGAAAACCTTCACAAGCTCTTGTTGCACTTAGTGGAGGATCTAAAAGAACGATCGATGTATTTAATTTTTAATGAATGAAGTGGAGGAAAAGCTTGTGGGATGGAGATTCTTCGTTAGTTTCTGTTATTCGGATGGCCGAAGTCAGGGAGCCGTTTACTAGTTATGTAATGAGTAATTGTGAATGATATGTCAATTCGTTACTCATGTATCATTATGTCAATTTTTACCCTTTAACTATCTTCTATTGGCATTGGGTTGACGTGTCTCATGAATACCAAAGAGTAGAGTTATGTCGGAATGGATTGAACTATTTATATTAAACTATGGAATAAATAGGACCTATCTAACTGTCCCGTCTTTTCTTACTAAAATTTTGGTAACACTACTTCGCGCGAAATAATTGATTGCGTTATGCTTTTTTGTAACATTCCATTTCTTCTTTCAATGTTTGTTGAAGATATAAGATTTTATTTTAGAATAACGTAGAGATAAGATATTTGCATAGTTTTAGCGAATCAAGACAACTTCTGCTTTGTTTCATAACAAGTCATACGTTTATAACACTTTCTAAAATATTGTTTAACACTTCGTTGGTCCGTTTCAAGACTTCTAGTTAATTTTATGGTATGTTTCTCTACGTGTTTCTATTCCGCTGATTTATCCTGTAAATTGCTGGAATTTAGGATTTTGTTAATAAAATATTTAATATTCGCCTAAAATAATACATTTTTGTGTTTCATTTAACCCATCCTCATTTAAAACTACGAAGAAGAAATAAAAATAGTAAATAGGTAGGTACATACGTATCGAATACGAGGATTTTTCAATTGTGCTTAGCAATGCAAATAGATAACAAAGATGTTAAAAGTAAATCACATCGAAGGCGTTCTGGAGAAAAAAAAATACAATGAAATACATTTCAATCTAACTAAAAAAATTAAAAACTACCTTGCATAATAATATGAAATAACCAAAATATTGATTTGAAGACCCTTTTAAATTATATTTTTGATGCCAGTAATTTAAAGCCTTTAAATAACTTCACATTTATAAAAAACCTCCTATTTTCATGTATTTATAATTCACTGCTAAGAATTATAGCCGGCGTATGGATTATATGATAAGACATTGTTGTTAAAACTATAAACTTACTTCATAACATTCTTAACGTTTGTTCAAATATGGATATGATTCATCTGTAATATAACTTTTCACATTTGTCTGGACGCATGCGTCGGGTTTTATCGCTGTAATTATTTTGGTATCCCTGTCTAGCCAAACTTTTCTGATTCTGTCATAATTATATCCTTGGTATATCCGTTCATTTTTTGCTGGATTGTAAGGTTTAACATCGAAGTTAGCATAAAAATAGTTTCCATTACGTTGGTCCTTAAGATTTACGCAAGTATATGCTGATACATAATTTTCCTTATTATATTTAACTCTTTGATAAGGATCTGCTTCTGAAAGTCCTTGGTTTGGATTCATCGCTTGAATATAAGGACTTTTGCTGAATTGTGGATTGAAATTTTGGCTCGCTTCCCAATGTCTTTTTATATTCGGCTGACACGCTTTGGTTGGATAGTAACGCACTATCTCTTCTTCATATTTATGTTCTTTGATTTCTATTATACTGCCTGGAAAAGTAATACCACTGAAAGTTAAATTACGGCTTTGACCTAGACCAAATTTATTGTTACAGAGGCAGAATTCTAAGCGGTATGCTATATTACTACTACTCATTTACTTGATTGTTTTTTTTATATCATTGGTAAATCCTCTCACTGTATTTATTTAATACTTAAACATATGTATCCTAAGCAGGTAACTAGCCACTATAATAACACTTAGGTGCATTGAAGATATTTTTTGTTGTCGGTTTGATAACCGCTAGAAAGGAGCAAAACCTTACCCTATCTTCTAATCTTAATTACCTACAAAATTTGATTATACTTCGTTCTAGTACTTACTTTCTGCTCCCTGCTTCTTATTATCCGATTCATTTTTTGGTAATTTACAAACACTTTGGACTGATTTCTTGTCTGCTTCTTTCGTCCTATTTACTAATTTTGCACTGAGCTGTCCACTTAAATCTAACGGTGATTTAGCTGTAGCATTTTTATCATTTCCCGGATCACCTGTTTTTAATTTTTTTATCGATGATTGCGATGATTCCTTTGTTGTATTTTCTGGAAGAACTTTCTTAGGAATATTCTCGATCTTGTCGTTCTGTGCAGGTTTGGTACCTTTTGAAGTTTCATTATTTAATACAGGTTTAACGTTTTCTTTCAATTGGTGTTCGTTAATCTGGATGTGTTTCGCAGGAACTGGCAGTTCTTCGTCTATATCTTCAATAAAATGTTGCAAGTTTCTAGGATTAACTGATTTTTCAATTTGTTTAATGTTGACTATCTTGCTATATCTTTCTTTTGGTTCATCTTTCTCAATTTTAGGTCTTATTTTTGGAGCTATTTGTTCACTTTTTTTATTAGCTACTTCTTTTTTGGATTTTTCAGTGACTATATTGCCTTGTTCTTTAGTTTTGGTTGAGTTTAGAGTTTTGTCATGTTCATGGCTTCGTTTGAAACGATGAAACTTGTCTATTTCTTTGTTAATCTAAAACATTGTAAAATATGTTTAATTGTTTTAAAAAAGAAACATTACCCTAGTAATGATAGTAAGTTGATCCTAATCAACATTTAGCGTTTTTACGGCGTTGTTTATTTATTGCCGTCTTTTATATAAAAAAAATATCTAATGGCCGATGCTAAAAATCTAGTTTGGTCCAAGTTTTTGCAACTTGCCCCTTTTTAGAAATAATAATAGGTGGTAATGATATTTACCAGAGCAGTCAAAGACTTCAGCTATGCAAACATTAATATAATTTTAAGTACCTAATTATTACATCTTGATTAAATAGCATTTCATGAATGAAGTCAATATGATATTATAGATAAAGCACTATTACCAACGAGATTTTTATGGCAAAGCATTACAATTATTACATGTTCAACTTACGCTATCGTTTTCACATAAAACTCCGTTGAAGTGTACTATTATAGCCAAAATAAATAAAACTAAAGCTAAACTCTCCATCACTATGAATCGTCATGTCACTATTAAAGTTCATAGTGATCACATTTCTTAACTGCTGTTAGGAAATCCATAAAATCAATTATAAAAGGTAATTTCTTAAACATACTTGTTATTGTTAACTCCAAGATCGAGAGCGGATAAAACTGATTTATATAAAAAGTGCTTTCAAAACATGATGTTTTTTTTTTAAACATTAGTGGTATGGAATGTGTGATACCGGGGTACCTATCCAATTTTAATCGAAAGATTTTACTTGGAGGTGTAACTGTAGGTGTTTTCACATAGAACACATAGAAGACCGGTTTTGAATATCCCATGTGATACGTAATGATAATAGTTCTTTTTTAATTCAAATAAAGACAAAGTGTAGATTTTGTTAATAGTACCCAGCACTTTGTTGGCCCGCAGCATATGTACCTACAACTATGGTATATTATATACGTGCTTTTAACCGCTTCACTGCCACAAAACAAACGAAGTGACGTGCTCAGTACGCCACAAAAAAAAACCGGCGACAAATTAAATTGATTTTTAATTCCATTGCAGAAGGATGAATTTCGAGTTGTATATTGGTGATGTCGGTGGCCGATCGTAAAACCCGCCAGATCACGAAATTCCTAGGCATATCATGAAATGGCGCCATTTCATGATATGCCTAAAAGTTGGCCAGGCATATCACGATGTGCCTGAGAAACAATACGGCAGATCGATTAGAGCAACGCATTCGTCGATATTCCTAGCTCTATACCGGGCACATCGTGATATCCCGAAAAAAAGCAAAATTTAGGTACGACGAGCGAAGGCTAGTATTAATTGTGACTACAACGCATGAGCCGAGCGAGCGAAGCGAGCGTGCCGCGGCAGCGGCCGGCGAAGTGCCAGAACGGATATGGCGGCGTTTCATGATATGCATAGGAATTTCATGATCTGCCTAAACTGGCCAAATCATGAAATGGCGGCGTTTCATGATATGCCTAGGAATTTCATGATTTGCCTAAACGTCACTAGGAAAATCGTTAAACATTGAGTTTTGAACGATATGGCGGATGTCCCTTAGCCAATACATGAAATGGCGCCATTTCACGATATGCCTAGGAATTTCGTGATTTGGCGGATTTTACGATCCGCCACCGACATATAGATGACCATGGCATGTGAGGCATTACATTGGCTGTCACGACTGGATAACTTTGGCGGTGAAGAGGTCAAGACAATCTACTTACCCAATAAAGAAGTGAATAAATTAGATACACCAAAAAGTTCGAGTCACCAGTCAACCACTCTAACTAATTAATTATTCAAGACAGGGGACCAAGCCAGAGCATCCTTGATTGGCATTAAAGGCAAATCAAACTCGTGCCATTCGTTAAGATGAACAAAATTTGGTCGCAAATAATCCAATGGTCTTTAAACAGACAGGATACAGACACCAGCACCAACTGATTCCGGTAAATTGTTTAACACTGAAATGGATGGGTTAAAATCTCAAGAAATTCAATAAGGTAAACGTCCTAGTGCTCGACTCGCTAATGCCCAATAGACGACACCCTGCTGTCACCTCTATTGTATAAAAGGTAAGAAGACAAGTTAAGGTAAACTCCTAATCGAGCTAATTGTTTCTAATAACTAAACCCTGATTGTGTCAGGTTAAAGATGCCAATTATTGGGACAGTGACAAGCACTCGTACGTTACACAGTTTACCTTAGTTTCAATTGCCACTTTTTTGTCACTAACTTGCATAAACGGTATTAGTAGTATGAGGATAAAAAGAGATGGAGAATGCTATCGTCAGTCTGTTTGTTAGACAATACGGCCTAGGACGATTTTGCGAAAAATCACACATAGGCTACTTTATATTCTGATATCCGTTGGAACGGGACCAAAAATGTTAACCACGGAAATACATGCATGAAATTTACCGTAATATAATTATTGTGAATTTCCATTAATTTTTACGATGTCTCGGAATTTCAATTTAATAATAATAATATAATCTTTATTTCGGAATACACAGAACTCCATAGATGATTAGTAACAGAGCTTATTCCTAAAGTTAGTACTTAAAATTAATTAATTAATTATTTAACTGCAGAGCCTAATGGTTTATTCGTGCAAAGTCGCGAATAAAGGCTAGTCTCATTAATATTATAAATAAACATGGAAATTTGTTTATTTGTATGTATGTTTGTTACTCTTTCACGCAAAAACTACTGAATGGATTTTGAAACTTTACAATAATAACATACATCAGAATAACACAAAGCCTACTGTTTATCCTGATATTCCCACGGTATTGGGATAAAATCTTGAACCCGAAACCACTGGGTTAGATTCATGAAATTTTACGGGAATTCCCAAGGAAATTTTTGTTTATCACTCCTTCACGCTAAACGGTAGGACGGATTTGAATGAAATTTAGCATGTAGATAGCTGGACGTCTGTTTTTTTCGACTGGATGGCAAACGAGCAAGTGGGTCTCCTGATGGTAAGAGATCACCACCGCCCATAAACATCTGCAACACCAGGAGCATTGCAGATGCGTTGCCAACCTAGAAGCCTAAGATGGGATACCTCAAGTGCCAGTAATTTCACCGGCTAAGTACTCTCCACGCCGAAACAACAGTGCAAGCACCGCTGCTTCACGGCAGGATTAGCGAGCAAGATGGTGGTAGCAATCCGGGCGGACCTTGCACAAGAACACGCACTTCACCTTGCACGTCTAGAATAATACAAAGGTTACTTTTTATTTCGATAACTCCATAGATTTGGGATAAAATCTCGAATGTTATTTTTGGAAATTCCCATGGAAATTTAATAAAATCCCGGAATTTAAATTCAACTGCTGGACCTAAACTAAAAACTAAAACGCGGGCAAGGATTGGTAATCTATCTAATACCTTTAAACGAGCAATTCTTCTATATATAAGTATATATATATTTCGGGGATCTAACGGCTCCAACGGTTCCGATGAAATTTGGTATATAGGGGTTTTCGGGGATGAAAAATCGATTTAGCTTGGTCTTATCTCTGGAAAAATGCTGGTTATCGAGTTTTAGCCCGAGCAAAGCTTGGTCGCCCAGGTTCTAATAAATTACACCACAACAGTTATAACGTTTTACTCTATCATGTAGTCATAAATAGTGGCGAACAGCTGCGCCAGTATGGGGTAGACTTCGACGGTAGCTGTCAGCAGCAGCACCAGCAGCGCCAGTATTCTGTTGACGCTGCGGATCAGGTCCAGCTTGGTGGTGGCCGGCAGGGACTTGCGGAGGGACTTCTGGAACACCGCGCCGGATGTTGGAGGGACCACCTGGGGAAAGAGATTTATGGATTACTCAGACTGAATTAGTATAATACACCCCAATTGACAGTTGACACCACCAGTCAACTGACGTACTTTTTATGAGCTGTCAAAACACAATTCTCCCATAGACTTTCAATGGCAATACGCTTATGACGTCATAACTCGCTATTTGTTCGCCAACTCAATCAACTAACTATTTATTTGTTTTAAAGCAATAAAAAATCTATTTTTTTCAGTAAATCGATAATTAATCTGGTTTCAGGGCTAAAGTAAAGCGTTTTTTTACAGGAGTCGTGCCTTCCATATTTTTTAATGGCGTCAACATCCGTATTGTAAAAAAATTAACCATTGCTTTCATGGGTTGGTACATAGGATCTTAAACTAAAATAAAATATTTCCCAAACGTAAAACCCTGCAGTAGCGCACTGCAACATACTATACTAACGCCATCTAGCGATATTTCACCTGTCAACCTTCATTAAGGTATAAAAAATTCGTATGATCAATAACAAAAATGTTAAAGTTGACATTTTTGTTATTAATCATGGGACTGCGTTGCACGTGACCGTACTCTTAAGAAGTGTATTGGGGATTCAAGGGAGGTGAAATAAATACAAGAAGTTTCGGTTTCGGACCTTAGAATTCTTCCTACTAATAAAACTTACGGAAGTTGGGAGTATTTGTATACTCCATACTTACACACAACAATGCAATGAGTCTTTTTTGTTGACTTAAAAAAAAAACACTACTAAAATTATACAGAAAAACAAAAATATGTACCCTACGTAAATATGAAAAAAATGGTCACGTTTTTGCATAAATTACTAACAAGGCTTCCAGAATCTTTTAAGCAAAGTATCATAATGATAATGATAAGCGACAGCACGGTGTCATCTATTGGGCTCTAGCGAGTCGAGCACTCGGACGTTTACCTTAAGTAAGTCTTATAAGATCTAAGTTATCAAAATTATTGACTATAGGAACCTAACTCTTAGAAACATAATTAAAAACATTTTCACAGTATTTCTTTTATTGGTTGATTCTATAACACAGAATTACAGCGCAATCTCTTGTAGTAGCAACTATAAAATAAAGCTGGCTTCGAAGCTGCTTAAGCCGGTGACTTGTAACGCGCGCGCTTTGGGTTAAGGAAGCTGTTGTATTACACAGTCGGTATTTGTGGACAGTACGATGACTAAATAAAAAAAAGTTGACCTAATCCCTGTATTGTTTTAAAATTAAAGAATGTTTAGGAGTCTTTAGGTGTGTTAATTTTAATATTACTTTATTTATAACCTTACAATAAGAAAAGCGCGTATTGCTGAACTGGTGAGTTCTTAAGAGGGAGATGTCAAAATATTTTTTTTACAAGTGACAATTTATTTAGGAAATATAAGAAAACTATAACACAGTCTCAAACTAAAAATAGCATGTACTATAGGTACCTACTAGGGAACGGATAGACATACTTTTTATACATACCGTCAAACTACTGTTGCAAACTACTGTTCAACACAATCGCGGGCTGCCCTTTGTGCCCTTTGACTCGCGTCCAAAAATCGCTCCCAACGCGAGCGCGCGAATTGCGAGGCAAGGCGTAAGGCGAAAAGCGAGCGCGCTGTCATACGCTGTTTACTTATGCGTGTTCGTTATTCACCTCACCATTCGCTTCGCGATTCGCACGATTGTGTAAATGCGTGAAGGATAAATACATATTAAGCCCCAAGACTTGAACAGAAACATTCGTAGGTACCTATATTATTCATACAAATATCTGCTTCGACCGGATCCCATCAAATACTGTCTAACCCAGGTATGCTCAATCTGCAGCCGCGGGCCGCATAAGGCCCACCAAGTTTCTAATAGTGCGGGATCCGAACTTCAAAAACTTTTCATAAAAAACAATTGTCATTTTACCGTACTGCTTTAAGTCTGTTTGCTATCTCTTTTGCTGTCACCGCCTGGATGCTCACAGTCTCTTCGCTACAACAGCCATACAACAGCTAAATCACTACTATTACAATGCAATCCTTTTTGAACCACATTCTGTGAAATGTATGCGTGCGTGCGTGTGTGTGTGTGTGTGTCACATAAACTCCGTCCACATTTAGCTCTACCATGAAAATTTGTATTAAAAATACGACCGGTTCTCGAAGTAAGCTTATCCATTGTTAAATCCTAACCCATAACATAAGCCTAGCTTACTTTGGGACTTGGTCAATTTTTTTTGGGTCCATATCGACTCGCATACTTATTGAAAGTCCGAATGTAATGTTCGTCGGAATGATCGTTTGTCATCTTTTTTTTCTGTGAATGAAATAGTTTTAAAGGATGAGCATTTAAAAAATTTAGAAAAATGTAGTTTCACTGAGAAAAAAATTATGACAAACGAGGATTCGGACAAAGATTACGGTATGACTAGCGAAGAGTATGCGAACTTTGGCGCTCCCGCCTTGTAATATTATCCGAAATGAAGTATCTCGCTAGTTTAACTATACTGTGTTGACTTGTTTATGTGTAGGTCCCATTGTCCTGAATTTCAGCAAAACAGTAAACAGAGTTTCGGCTGAATGCGTACAAGTTGACGAACTAGGTATCTCAACTTGTGATCCAAGCCATAAGCAGCAGCGGAAATCAGGGATGTTATGGAGCTCCGTATCCGTAACCGAATCCATCGGTTATTCGAAATAATAGACTATCCGTAACCGTAACCGAATCCGATATAAAAAAATCGGATAGTTTCGGACAGGGGCGGAGTCTAAATGTGACATGTTGTGACAGGTTTTTGTTTTTGCCCGGCCGAGCCGACAGAACAGCCGCGCGCGTTTATTATTTCTATTGCTAAGTCGACTCGTAACTATATAATTAAAGTCAAGTCATTTATAATATTTATATTCCTATTCGTATTTTACTTTTACACTTCCTTAAAAATCCAATATCCGTAACCGAAACCGAAACTATCGGATAATTCGCAATAATTTAACATCGTAACCGTAACCGAAACCGGTATTATGTTTGACATATATTCTTATCCATATCCAGATCCGAAAATACATAAAGACTTACAAACTTTCACATTTATAACGCATACTAGCTTCTGCTCGCGACATTGTCAGTGTCAGTCAGTGATGAATTCATTTATCACTATCTCGCAAGAACGACACAATTTTTCGGGATAAAAACTTTCCTATCTCTTTCCCCGGGACTCAATCTAACTTTATACTGAATTTCATCTAAATCGGTTCAGCTTTTTAGATGTGAAGAGGTAACAAACAAACAAACAGACTTATAAACTTTCGCATTTATAATATTAGTGGGATTGTACCAGGTAACATGTATTTTAAATGATTCTCAGTGACCAATTGCGGAAAGTGCTAATTTTCACCTTAGTGTTAGATGTTAATAACAGTAGATCGCAAAATTACCTAGCCATGTTCTGTTTAATTGTCAAAAACAAATAAACAGACTAACAAATATCATGGGACACTTGACACCAATTGACCTAGTCCCAAACTAAGCAAAGTTTGTACTATGGATACTAGGCAACGGATAAACATACTTATATAGATACATACTTAAATACATATTAAACATTCAAGACCCGAGCACAAACTTTCATATTCATATAAATATCTGCCCTGGCCGGGAATGGAACTCGGGGACCTCAAACTTCGTAGTCAGGTTCTCTAACCACTTGGCCATCAGGTCGTTAAAGAAATACGTCAAAGAAGAATACGTGTCCAAAATTTCCTGACAATTTATCTGATAATCTGACACACATTTTTTTTACATAAAACTGACCCGTCATTGACCCCTATCTCATCTGATAAAAGTGCAGATGAGGTCAAAGGTGTATCTCACTGGTTTAGTAACAGCCTATTTATTCTAGCCTTGAAGAGACAGGTTGTATTTTACTACTTATCGTCAGAATTTCATAAATTGGACCCAATGCTAAACAACTGGGGTGTAAAGTGAGGTAAGTCGATTTACCTGGAAAACTATCCCGGGCTCTATTCCCGCTGGCTTGTTACTGGCCGAGCACGGCTGCAAACGGGAAAGCGGTTAGCAGCCTCGACTTTTGGAAAGCAAATAAACAAATGCTACAATTGTTGCAGCTGAACCGCAAAAGAAAGAAACTGAAACATTATAGGATCACTTTGTTGTCCAGCTGTTTGTCTGTCGTGGGAACCCTACTTATTTTTTTTTATTCAACTGGATGGCAAACGAGCAAGTGGGTCTCCTGATAATAAGAGATCACCACCGCCCATAGACACCGGCAACACCAGGGGGATTGCAAATGCGTTGCCAACCTAGAGGCCTAAGATGGGATACCTCAAGTGCCAGTAATTTTACCGGCTGTCTTACTCTCCACGCCGAAACACAACAGTGGAAGCACTGTTGTTTCACGGCAGGATTAGCGAGCATTATTGGTAGCAATCCGGGGTCCATCCACCTGCATATATCCTATTATCCTATCCTACTAATATTATAAATGTGACAGTTTGTGAAGATGTTTAGATGTTTGAATGTTTGTTACTCAAAATTACGTAATTAACGTCTCAACGGATTTACATGAAACTTGGCGTACAGATAGACAAAGATTTGCATTGAGACATGGGATTCTTGATATCCCTATGCGTTCCCGTGGGATAATATTTCAAGTTTAAACAAGAATAGAGGGCGCTGTCCAAGAACAGTGACGTAGCGTACCTCGGCCCTCAAAATGACGTGTTCATTTCGTTTGCAATCTAGATGGCGTTGTGCGAGCAAACGTTGTCCTTTCAAATTGTTACCGAAATTTTTTTTCAAGCCAATCTAAGTCATTTATTTCAGCCTACTAATACTCTTTGATTTATTTGTTGCGTTGCCATGGTAACAAGAATCGTGTAAGTAAACGGTTGGTTTTTTATATTTCAAAAAATTGTACGGGCATAATTTACAACAGTTGAGTTAAGACGGCATTAAGCTATTTCTAATGCGGGCGAAGCCGCGGAAAAGTTTGTGGGTGTGTGTGTGTGTCTTTTTCAACACTGACCCCTAAATGACTACAAGTTAACTCATCTATAAATTATGTGGAGTTCCGTAGCGATCGATCACTCCGTGACGTGTTAAATAAAGGGTTCCGTAACAAAGGGATGCGCACAAAGAACCCCATTGTGATGTATGGAGATTTTGAACGCTTTTGTTTAAGGAAAATTACATCCAGTTTATGGATTTAGTACTGTGGACTACCAGCGGCTAACTAAGACAGTATTGTTTATTAGGGTCTGACCAAATATTATGTTTCGATTTCAGTTTAGGCGAGTGTTACCGTTAAATTGGGGTTATGGTTTAGGATTATTTTTCCGAAACTAGTTTCAGTCTTAAGAGCGAAACCGAATCTGGGTCCGTGGGTGAATACCGAACCAATAAAATCCGGAGAAGAATTACGGCAACGAGTATTCGATGCAGCCTGGACCATATAATTAGGGTTGTAACGGAGGCCTTCTTAGCGGAGGCGGAGGCGGATGTGGAGGCGACAAGTTTCACCTCCGCGGATGCGGAGGTTAACGGAGGTGGATGCGGAGGTGAAAGTGGATGTGGAAAAAATGTTACTTTAAGCTTTATTCTACTAAAAAAAAATCTAAAAAAACTGCCAAATCTCACTTGTTTTCGGCGTCATCGTGCATGTAACTTAATTGTACAAAATCACTTTAAAAAATCGCAGTTCAATCAAACATACATTACAATTTCGTACGTCCAAGCAACGAGACATGTTGATTCCTGTCGTGTGTCATTTGACATACACCTACGCCCGCCCCCACCCCGACCGTGTTCCCGCTGCGCGCCGAGATAATGAAATGAGAAATAAACCTCCGTTATAACTCCGCAAAAAAAATTGCGGAGGCGGAGGTGAAGATAGGATTTCTTGCGGAACTTCCGCAGTAACGGAGGCGAAGTTCCGTTACATACCCTACATAATATAATCGCTGGCAGTGGGACCAGTGCCTTAAATAAATATTTCATTTAATTTCGTTCCCTGATCGAAGGTAGTCGATAAGTATATACATCACTGTCCAATTTTCCCTAATGTTAATTTTTTTTTTCAATAAATTATAAAGCTCCCTGAATATTGTTCCCAAACCCCACTCTTCCAAGAATGTTGTATTTCTATATTGTCTTTTTTCAAATAAACGGCCCGAGTTTTTTTTGTGCAAAATATTTTAATTTATCTCTCCAGTAATACCTGTTCCTGCTTCAGGTGTTAGGAAAGCCTGTTTCCTTTTTTTTGTAAAAAACTGTCATCATCATCATCATCCCAGCCTATATACGTCCCACTGCTGGGCACAGGCCTCCTCTCAGAACAAGAGGGCTTGGGCCATAGTTCCCACGCGGGCCCAGTGCGGATTGGGAACTTCACACGCACCATTGAATTGCTTCGCAGGTTTGTGCAGGTTTCATCGCGATGTTTTCCTTCACCGCATAGCTCGTGGTAAATTCTAAATGTAATTCTGCACATGAATTTCGAAAAACTCAGAGGTGCGAGCCGGGGTTTGAACCCACGATCCTCGGCTTGAGAGGCGATAGGTCAAACCACTAGGCCACCACGGCTTCCACTAGGCCACCACGGTGTGATGCCACTACTGTCCGTATAGATTGCTAACATTAGTTAGAAGATCTACCAAAAAACTGTGCCCTTGCCGAACCTACACCCTTAGAAGCTATAGTCGGCACGTCATCACCTTCCCACCTTAACATTTGGCGCCCAACATGGTACTACTGCCTTAAATATACATACGTCTTCTCGACAATGTGGGCAATCTTTTTTCTTCATACCTTTACTGTGGCAGGCTTAATTTCAGGCTTAACTTCTGCATGGATGGGCTGCACGTTGTTGGTCACTATATCCAAACTCCCTGCGACGTCGCGCCGAAACCTTAGCTTAAAAAGAAGATCTAGATAGTTTAGTGCGCTAACGACTAAGCATTGGTGATATTGATTTCCCACGCTCATTAGTATTTTGCCTAATGTGCTTTCAAATAAAAAAAACACATTCAAATCGATCCACCCGTTTAAGAGCTACGGTGCCACAGACAGGAACACAGACAGACACACATAGCGATCGAACTAATAACACCCCTCTTTTTGCGTCGGGGGTTAATTAATGGTAGGTATTTATTCAAAATACCGCTTCCGACCGAAGGAACTAGAGTATAGACTCCAACCTATGTAACAGTGGACGTCCTACAGCTGATTATTATTATGACGATGATGATGATTTAAAATGCATTCTTACGTGGCCATTTGAAAGCGGTAGAAGGCAGCATATCGCTGTTAATAAAACGCAGGCTTCCATATTGTTTCACAACATGCTTTGAGCGTTTGGATATTTTTATTCGGTTAACTACGCCATAACAATTTCGTACAACTAAGGCTGCTTGCAGAATAAAAAGCCTAGTACCTACTCTGTGAGATTTGATGTCATCATCGTCTTCTCTTCATCTCGGTCGGTATATACGTTCCACAAATTAGGCTTATTATGGTACTTTAACTTGACAGTGTTTTTTTTATTATATTCAACATCAGAACTTTTCAATATACCTACGTACATACATAGTCTGTTGATGTTATTTCGTTTGAATGCTCCGGATTATCACAAAATAAACAAACACAATTGACAAACGTTGAAATACAAAGGCGACCTTATCCCTTTAAGGGGTCTCTACCAGTCAACCCAGTGGTTAGACATCCTGACTAATGGTTGAGGTCCAGGGTGCGATTTCCGGTCGGAGCAGGAGGTCGGACATAAATGACAAAAACAAGAATTTTTGTTTTTGAGTACGTACGTTCAGCTATCTACATAAAAAAGCCATATCCTGTCTAGCCGTTTTACCATGAAGGAGGACAAACATACCTTAGTGCCATGTGATTTTGTGATTTTTATTTTGTAATAAGAACCACGGCGCGTGTCATCGTGAATGACTCTACAAACTACACAAACACATACAAATTTTCGTATTTATAATATTAATTAGTAGGACTACTCGATATAAAATAGACAAACTGAAAACTTTTTTATAAAACTTAACGTGTGCTGGAGCCCTTAGAAAATACCAATATTTTTACGCCCATGACGTTGTTTGTTCAAATTTTTGATAACGCGAAACAGAAACAAATAAACTTAGGTTTTGTGGAAAATGCTGAAAATATTGTTGTTGTGTTGTGTACTAACTGTTGCGAAAAGTCATAATAATGTAAGTAGGTATTACTGGATCAAGTAGGTAGGTAGACACACACTTTCATAATTATAAGTTAAAGTGTAAAAATACATCCATACTAATATTATAAATGCGAAAGTGTGTGTGTTGGTATGTTTGTGTGTTTGTATGTTTATCCGTCTTTCACGTCGAAACGGAGCGACGGATCGACGTGATTTTTGGCATAGAGATAGTTTATAAGCCCGAGAGTGACATAAGCTACTTTATCCTTACTTTAGGACAATGACTTAAGTGGTTTTAAGCAAAACTATTCAGACTGCTCGTAGGGAATGCTATTATTCAGTTAATGAATTTTTAAATGATTATTGTAAATAAATAATGCATGTTTAATTTTTAATCTTAAAATTTTGATTTTAACTAATTTTTCTTACCAATGAAATGGACATTAATTCACTTTTGACATTTTAATAGGTTTTTTGTATTGTAGATTGAGGGTTGTATTATTGTATGGTGTTCTTTTATTTTTATTTGCATTAGCACTTTTACTGCAATAAACAATTTGTACGCCGCAAGGTAAAACATGGAGGACTTCTTATCTTTTTTATGTGTACCAACTGTATTTAACTATTACTCATGTTTAAGCAAATAAAATATTTTTATCTTTATCTTTTATCTTTTACATAATGAAAAGGTTATCTTTACATGGCTGAAATTGTTCTCAGAGGACATAAAATATCTAATGAGAGAGTGCTCGCAATCACATTCACCATACCTGTCTAGCCTTATTATATAACAATACCGTTTAGCGGAAGAAAGTGGTTAATCAGGTTGCACTGCACAAATATAAATAGGTACACACACAAACATCACGCCTGTATTCCCAAATGGGGTAGGCAGAGCACACGAAACGTTACCGCTTCGAAGCCACTTTTAGCAATTTTAGGTTTTAAGTACAAGTATATATAAAATAATAAAAACCCTGAATATACTTATTTTATTTTGTATTATATTTTATGATTCAGTACGAATCTGATGATCAATTTATTCAAATTTCGAGTCAACTTATGAATGCAAACAAACAATTTACAATATTTTAAATGATACACATCAAAGTTTTTAAAAACTTATTTTTAACACATTCATCACTTTTTACTATAATAGTTTTCCCCATTGACAAATTTTCCTAAGCACATGTCACAACAAAGTGACTTTGACATTACGCTATACTGTCTATATACTATACTATATACAACAAGTCAATCAATGTCTATATACAGCAAGGTGCATCAATAGCCATATTGCGCCGGCAATGCATTCATAGATCAATAACCGATGTCCGCGGGCCACCAATAATTTAGCATCCATTACGGGCAGCTGGTATAGTCAGCAAGAGTATTTGTAGGGATCTAACGGGTGTGGCCTGTAATATGAGCAAATAATTAAAACGTAGATCATACTCGTCAAACTGAACAACATTAGTTTAGCGACTTTTAAAAATAATTAGTTTTTTAAAAAAAATATTACGCAATGGGAAGAAACTTATAGTAAAAGTTGATTAATGTGTTAAAAATAAAGTGGTGTTAAATACTTGTGATGTATAGATATCATTTAATAAATGTCTATATACTGCAAGGTGACAATTCATAGGTGCTCGAAATCGATTCATAAATTAATGACTTTGACCGCGGATGCCACCAAAATTTTATGTATTTGACAGCTTGATAGTCAGCAAAGTTTTTAATTTACCGGGTGTGGCCTGTAATATGAGCAAATAATTAAAACGTAGATCATACTCGTCAAACTGAACAACATTAGTTTAGCGACTTTTAAAAATAATTAGTTTTTTATTAAAAAAATATTACTCTTTTAAGTTTATTCGAAGAAGCAATGTAAAGCAAAATGCTTGATGTTTGTAGCGTGACAGGCGACGTCAGTTGTGTTCTAGGATAGCGTACATTGATAGCATTATTTAATTTGTTTGAAAAAAAAGGAAAATTCAAAGACTCCATTACCTATTTTTAAAAGTCGCTGATCTAATGTTGTTTAGTTTGACGAGGATGATCTATGTATACAGGCCACACCCGGCATATCGGCTCACATGATTCTTGAAAATCTATGTTCATGTTTGTCATAACTCTTCTCTGAATCCATTAATTATTCAGTTTAGGCTATAACAAGTAGTTATAATTAAAAAAAATACAAGCGGTTCAGAAAAACGTCCATTAAAGCATTCACTGCCACCGACGCACATATGCGTTTTCGGAACTTCGCCCAGTACCGCAGTTGTAATTATTCATACATTTTGAACGCACATGTGCGTCGGTGGCACCTGTGGAAATCGGATGGCTGTGAATGCATTAATGAAGAACCCGTTAGTAAACTCAATGAGATACAAAGAAGAGTTATGTTTTAGTTTTTAAATGGGTCCCACTGAAAAATAGCGTTGCGGCTTGCGTAATGTTATGGGTCCACTTTATACTATTCGATGTTTTTTTTCCCCCCATCTAATGTATTTTTATGTGTATCGAATATGTGTACTTAAATAAATGTTCTCTCTCTCTCTCTCTCTCTCTCTCTCTCTCTCTCTCATACATACTCGTATTTTTTTAAAACTGATTTGAGTTACTAACTAGACTACACTAGTATTTTTAACACAACTATTGACCTTATTTATTTTATTTTATTAATTTGGGTACAAGAACATAATGCAAGCTAACGAAATTACTACTATCCTATCTTTTACACAACTACATTTTAACACAATAGATGCTTTATTCGCTACTAAGGGATCGCCAATGCGGATCGGATTTATTTCCAAACATAGGTCAGTATAGGCGAAATCACTAAGCTACCACTTTTTTTTGTTGACTGTACTTGCTTATTGAATGGGGTATTTGATAGATAGATTCTCTCATAATACATAGCTCCCAATAGTATGCTGTGAAGACCGGTGCCAACTATAATGGAAGAGCTAATAAAAAAAACATTTATTTCATTTTTCTTAGACACATAATGCTGTTAGTTTGACTTAATCTAAGTGTTGGTTAAGTAACCCGTGGTGGCATAGTGGTTTGACCTTGTCTCTCAAGCAGCAGACGATCGTAGGTTCAAATCCGGCTGTCATCGCTAAGTTTTTCAAAATTCATGTCGGTAATTAAGAGTACATTCGAAATTTACCACGAGCTTTACAGTGATGTAAAACATCAATCAAGTGAAGTAGTTGTAATTCAATGGTGTATGTGAAGTTCCCAATCCGCACTGGGTCCGCGTGGGAACTACGACCCAAGCCCTCTCATTATGAGGGGAGACCTGTGCCCAGCAGTGGGACGTATATAGGTTAGGATGATGATGATGATGAAACAAATTTTGTAATATTTTTATATACATTTTCCAAAGGTAACATTGCCTTATCTGAACCTAACTTTTTTTTAACTTTCCTAATGTAAAAGATATCGGTTGTTAAAAAGAAACACCGAAATATCTTGATTGCTAAAGTTGCGCAACTTTTTTCATTTGGAATATCGCGTTTATGGAACTAATTTCCATAAATGTAGGGCAAGCATGAATAATCATAACTCAGGGGTGTTGCAAGTTTACCGTGTGTATTAAATGTCTGATATCGCATCTCCCAAACGGAGGAACCGATGACGATTGTGATGATGATGATTGGTATTATAATGATGAGGGATGAGAGGGACGAAGACGGGAAAACTTTTATGTATTTTCAATTTTGCGATAAGTTACCTACTGAATTAAAAAAAAAAGCAATAATTCCTCAATTCTTTCTGAATGTTGATTTATTTTTAGACTCGGCTGATTTAACATTGTATTTTTTTAAGCAACTAGTCAACGATGCCGATATCCAGTCGGCGCTTATACCGCAAGAGTTAAACCCAGCATTCGTTCCAGATGATGTAAGTAAAGAGCCTTATCATACTAGTGATTTGCGCAGGAGTCGATATTGAATTAAGCTAGCGCGCAATGATATTGCCGCTAATATCGTCCCGAGCGAGTAGTTAAATTTTCCAACGCTAGCGCCGCCAAAAAAATAGGCAAATAGTTGAATGCATCATCTTATAAATTCAAATCATTTATTCAGTAAATAGGCCGCAATGGGCACTTTTACACGTCATTTTTTTAACTACCAGCGCTTTCGGAAAGACCATCATTGCCAAGAGGAAACTTGGCAGTCATTTTTTCAAAATTAAATAATTACTAATAACATACTTAACAAGTACAGTATAAAATTTAAAAAAAATTGCAAGAAAAGAATAATAATATACAAAAATTATGTGAAATAAAATCAGAATTTTCAACAAAAATGACTTTCCATAATCATCCTATCTATAAGACCATGCAATTACTTTACTAACATCAATGATGGTTTGTGGTGACAGGAAAAGCCATGGCGTTCAGAACTGCCCCTGCCGCGAATACGTCGAGATTTGGATTTGGAGATACCAGAGTCTACCACCATGCAGCAGGTTCGTTTTTTTAACACGCTTATGTCAGCCGTAGGACGTCTTCCCCCATAGACTTCCAGTTGCTTCGGTTGGAAGCGGCCTGCATCCACCATAAACCACCGGTTTTAATTAGGTCACCCGTCCATCTCGTTGGAGACTACGCTGCGCTTGCTAATCCGCTATCTCCATTCGAGAACTTTTCGACCTCAACGGCCATCTGTTCTCCGTACAAATTTTCTCCTTATAATGTGTAGAAAGAGATAGCGGCCGGATTTTTGACCTTGTGCAAGGTCCGCCCGGATTGCTACCACCATCTTGCTCGCTAATCCTACCGTGAAGCAGCAGTGCTTGCACTGATGTGTTTCGGCGTGGAGAGTAAGACAGCCGGTGAAATTACTGGCACGTGAGGTATCCCATCTTAGGCCTCTAGGTTGGCAACGCGTTTGCAATGCCCCTGGTGTTGCAGATGTTTATGGGCGGTGGTGATCTCGTACCATCAGGAGACCCCCTTGCTCGTTTTCCATCCAGTCGAATAAAAAAAAAATGCGTTTTTGTCTTTTCTTTAACTTCTTGTCGTCTACAATGAGACACACACACCGTAATATCGAGAACGTCCTGAAAATCATTTTTCAGCAGAAAAAGGTTTGAATTACAAATGTTTTTTTAACACAATCTTATTTGATTCCAGGTGAAAACCTACAGTCGCATAGTCGCAGGTATTGTGCTAGCCCTGACAACTGTTGTCGAAATCATTGTCTACGTCGTAGAGATTTATTACGCCTGATATCACGTTACTTACTTATTTAAGTTTAATAAATTCTATAGTTTTTAAATATGTTGTTTTTCTTGCACAAAATACATACTTCCTACATTATTACTGGACAATTGACATTATTGACCTAGTTCTAAAGTCAGCAAAGCTGTGTTATGGGTACTTGACAACGGATATGATCATCATCATCGTCCCAGCCTATATACGGCACAGGCCTCCTCTCAAAATGAAAGGGCTTAGGCCGTAGTTCCCACGAAGTCCAGTGCGGATTGGGAACTTCACACATATCATTGAATTGCTTCGCAGGTTTGTGCAGGTTTCCTCACAATGTTTTCCTTGACCGTAAAGATCGTGTTAAATTTCAAATGTAATTTCGCACGTGAATTTCGAAAAACTCAGAGGTGCGAGCCGGGGTTTGAAACCACGATCCTCTGCTTGAGAGGCCATAGATCGAACCGCTAGGCCACCATCGCTACAAACATACTTAAATAGACAGATATATAAAACATAATTAAATACATATTGACGGGTCTCTGTCTGACACAACCTCGTAGGTAGTATATGAAATATTAAGAATTTCGCATAACCATTTTAGATACACATCCTAATTTCATAAAATTTCATATACCTATTGAGGTTGAATCAGAGACCAGAAAAATCCAGAAACTCGAGTCCAAACATTCGTACTTCCGTACAAAATATCTACCCCGACCGGGATTGAACTGGATACCTATCTCAAGAATCGTAGTCATATTCTCTAACCCAGGGGTCGCCAAACTACGGCCCGCGGGCCAAGTCCGGCCCGCGAGCCCCTCTAATCCGGCCGGCGAAAAGAAAGCGGGAGAGCCCTGAGTCTCGATTCATGTTCGGACAGTATAGGAACCTAGCGTGCGGTGCTTTGCACATTGGAGGCTCGTTCAACGAACCACCAGGGTCCGATTTTATAAAGCTACAAGTAACTAGTAATTCGTTTTATAAGACCCGCCACTGACGGTAATTGGTCATAATCATATAGCCACTCATGAACATAATCAACACCAAGTGCGTTCCTTATGCGTTACTCGTATCTAGGTACCTCCTGAAGACTCAAGTCTACTTAACTAATGTACCCCCATGACCAGCCAAAGTCTTGGCCCGCACGAATTTACATTAAGTGCAGTGTGGCCCTTGAGTCAAAAAGTTTGAAGACCCCTGCTCTAACCAATGGGCTATCTTGATATATAGGTTAACTAAGTATCACAAATTTTGGTCAGTTAAAGCTAGCCTTTCACTCCTGAAACTAAGCTAGAGTTGCACCAAGTTACTATAACTGTAACCAATGTCAATCACAATCCGCGCCAGCCTTCGTGGTAGCAACGGCCCAAAGCCCTCTCATTCTGAGAGGAGGTCTGTGTCCAGCAGTTGTAGATTTTGTAGGCTTAGATGATGATATTGATGGTGATGTCAAACCAGGCGTCAACTCCTTTCGATTTGACTGTTAATTTGACATTCGTTTTTAAGGATCATCATTCATCGTACAGTCACATTAAAGCGTGCATAACGATTCTTTTTCTAGGGCCGGTAGGACGTCTTAGATATTTTTGCACGCTGTGGCAGATATTAATGCAAACTTGCATGTACCATTTTCTAGTATAAATCAACCTCTAGTAAAATAAAGGACAATTTTCCCAATGTTAATGTGTTATAAGCTATGAAATGCGGCAATTTTAGTTCATTATATTTTAGGTTCTTTAAGGTCACGGAACCCGGTAAATAGACAGCACCCTAATCAGTAGTGACAGGTCGGGACAACTTAAGCCGAGAGGTGACAACGGTCGACTAAATACGCTGAAATACGAGTACGCATTGTCTAAAGCAGGGTTTCTCAAACTTATGGCTCCACGTACCCGTGTTAAAGTTTCTAGACGACAGCGAACCCCTACCCCAACTATAGTTGAAATAAAAAATACAAAAAGACTCCAAAAACCAATCTTAATCATCTTGCCAGTCTTGCAGCCACCATCAAGTAAACCTTGTCGCGAACCCCCTACCGTCGAACAGCGAACCCCTAGGGGTTCGCGTACCCCACTTTGAGAAACCCTGGTCTAAAGCAGCGGTTCTCAATTTTTTTGGCTGGCGAACCAAAGTACATAATATTTAAAGGCTGTGGCTAAAAATACCGTAAAAATTGACGTCACTATATTCCAAAACCCCCATAAACCCCCGTATTTGGTTAAGAAACGCTGGTCTAGAGCACTGGTTCCCAATAACTACACTTTTTGGCATCCTATTGCACATACGTCAGTTCAGTGATATACCTCTACAATAATAAGATTATAAATAATCTGGTGGGAAAATTACGATGGTCCAGCCATGATTGTCTCTGCAGAACTCTCTCTAGATTAATGGCATAAACATGAAACGGGGTACGTGGTACAGTCAGTAGAACTATAACCAGAAAAAACTTGTTGGTATTTAAAATTGTTTATATAGAAAAGAGGGGTATTACAATATACTTAAGTTTGACGCCAATATCGTCTGTCTGACGGTGACATCAAACTGAACCGATTTTGATGTGATTTTTTTACATGAACGCCAGTTTCCTTGCAATGCTTCTTAGCTAAGTTTGATAAAAAGCCGTTGTCGATTTTGAGATATTAAACTTCGTAATAACAATGTCCGGGGTTTATCAACTTGTGTAAATTGGTTAGGTTATTACTTAACAATATTTTTTTCTGACACTTACTTGCGTCATATTATATCTATGTTCCTCTTATTAGTTTAGTTGTGTGATAATACGCGTGCCTGAGCCAACCGTTATTTGACTCTTCTGAGACGGTTCCTACGACGATGTCACTACGCACATTTTGGGAACACCTGGAATTCAAATAATATAATTATCTATTTTAGACAGGCTTGCGAATTTAGGAGAGTCGTTCCTGGATTGTTCGTATTTGCTCCTGAATTGGAAATTGTTGTAGGTTCTTGGCAAAGAAAGTTCCTAATATCGTACTAGGTACAGTCAAGTGCAAAGATGTCGACACGGAAAAGTTACAAAAATATGTACCCATGCACATCCTTAATGTTAAGTGCATAAAGTCGTGTACCTACTTATACATATTTCTGCGACTTTGGCGGTGTCGATATCTTTGTTCTTGACTGTACCTAGTACGATTTTAGAAACTTTCTTTGCGAGGTTTAATAAGGGAAAGAGGCGTGATTTTATGAATGTATGTGTATGTATATTTCCATCTTCACTTATAACCTCTGTTTATAACATGATTTAAGTATATGAGGTTTGATATGGAGATAGTTCGAGACCACTGGAAAGAAATGCGATTGTTTTTATATCGAAAAATTTCCTAGTTCCCGCGTGATAGCGATAAGTAAATAATGTTATTATAGAAGGAGTAGGTAAGTAAAAATGCTGTTAGCCGTGGTGGCCTTGTGGTTTGACCTATGGCCTCTCAAGCAAAGGACCGTGAGTTCGACTCCTGATCCTGGTTCGGATCTCTGAGTTTTGCGAAATTCATGTGCGAAATTGCATTTGGAATTTACCACAAGCGGTGAAGCCATTCAATGGAGTGTGTAAAGTTCCCAATCCTCACTGGGCCCAGGTGGGAAATACGGCCCGAACTTTCTCATTCTGACAGGTCTGTGTTCAGCAGTGGGACGAAAATGAGAACTTTATGTTTTTCCTTCTAATCTGTTAATAAAAAAACCAAGAGCATGTCGGACACGCCCAAGATAGGGTTCCGTAGCCATTACGAAAAAAATAACTAATATTTTTATATGGATTTCGTATTTTGTACGAAATCTTCCAAGTTTGGGTATATTTCATACCTTAGACTGCTATTTACTCTTTTAAAAATTAGTAATAATTCTCAAGCAAACTTAGCCGTTATAATGTTCCTTGTAGATTTGATATACTTTTTATCCTGATTTTTTTTAAATTTTCGCCCCCAACATGCTCGATTGTAATGAAAATTTGCACTTTAAAGTTGAACATTTCGCATATAAATCGCTGTATCTTAAAATCGTCTAGACAACTTACCCCCCAGTAGTTTTAAAAGGCCTGTCGAACGATACCCCACACTACAGGATTAGTCGAGTACCATAAAAAAAATTTTTTAGTTTGTTTTATTTTATCAATTTGTCGGCGTGACTGATATGTACATTTATGTCAAATTACAGCTTTCTAGTACTAACGGTCGCTTAGCGCGGACGGACAGACGCAAGACATAGGGGTTCCTAGTTGACTACGGAACCCTAAAAACGCATTTTGCTTCAATATTTGAATCAAATGTTCATATTGTGTAAGAACATAGCCTTGATGAAGAGTTTTATGACTAAATAACGAACTGTATCGGTAACAACTCAAGCTAGTAGGTACACGCTTATCAATATGTTGAGATTGAGTCACTTTTCATTAGGAGCGTGAAAAATTGCTCCTTATTTTAATAATCATAATATTCTTATTGTAATCAATAAAACACTGTTTTGTTCTATCTTTTTTTTTTAGTCGACTGGATGGAAAACGAGCAAGTGGGTCTCCTGATGGTAAGAGATTACCACCGCCCATAGACACCTGCAACAACAGGGGGATTGCAGATGCGTTGCCAACCTAGAGGCCTAAGATGGGATACCTCAAGTGCCAGTAATTTCACCGGCTGTCTTACTCTCCACGCCGAAACACAACAGTGCAAGCACTGCTATTTCACGGCAGGATTAGCGAGCAAGATGGTGGTAGCAATCCGGGCGGACCTTGCACAAGTTCCTACCACCTGATCTGATACTTAGGTATCTATATCAGGCAATTCGATTAATCAATGTATAAATAAAAAACACAAACATTTCGTATTTTGTTTTTAAATCAGTCATACGAACTTATTATTTATACGAACGAAATCATTATTATTATTTTTGTTTTTTTTTTCTTTAATTGTATACTGTACTTTTTAAATATTTTATTTGTAATTATTTTATTTGGAAAAAATTACTTTCTGCCAAGTTTCTTGCGGCGCATTCTTCTTGGCAATGATGGTCTTTCCGAAAGCGCTGGTAGTTTTAAAATAACGTGTAAAAGTGCCAATTGCGGCCTATTTACTGACTAAATTATTTGAAATTTCAAATTTGGACGTAAGTAGCTATTTAAAGGTGTGTGTGAAGTTCCACGTCCGCATTGAGCTCGCGTGGGAACTACGGCCCAAGCACGCTCAGCAGTGAGACTATAGGCTGTGATGATGATGAACAAATAAAACTAAGAAACTCAACCTTAATTTTTTTCGTAAAAAAATCAAACAGTTTCTTTCACATTTTTTTTGTCCAGACGCGACGTGATAATTTTTCGTAATGCCGGGGCATTATGAAAAATTAGCGATTTATTTATCACTTGGTCCAAAACCAAAACATATATACCTAGATCGTGTACCCAAATGGTTGTCTGGAAGAGATCGCTTTTAAGCGATAAGAACGTCTATTATCTACCCTACATTTATGTGTCTATGTAAATTTTTTGTATTGATTTCTGGTGTGCAATAAAAAATATTTGTATTTGTAGTGTATATACTTTTCTTCTTATGAAGTTTGAACACTCAACCCTCACGACTGAAATCCATGTAAAATCGCTTTAGCAATCGAAAGTGCAGTTTGATTATACCCGAAGAAAATCCGCAGTTCACGCTTAATCCGGAAATCTCGACGCGAACTTAATTAAATCGCGGGATATAAATGCGCAGGAGTTGCCAGTGGAAGCATACAACGACACCATGAAGTGGCTACAACTGGTGTTGTTGATCGTCGCTTTGATCTACCCAGCGATGGTAAGTATTGTTTTAGTTACTTGCTTTACTGTCTCATGCGGTAAGATATTTTTCTCAAATATCCAAGGAAAAGTCGTACTTATCTTCGTGATAATAGAATGCGAAATATGTCTTATTGAAGATTCGTTCTAATTTCAAATTAGAGGACAATAATATAATTTAATACAACATTGGTGGCCATGGCCAGTAAAGAGATTGTCTTTTGTTTCAGTGGGCTTTATTTCTTTAATTGACTATCTATGGCATACTGCCAATTAAGAAAAACGTAGTTTGTGAATGTGTAATAATTTTTGATGTCTTATTTGACTACATTATTTAATTAGATCAAATCAGGTACTTGTTCAATATAATAAACAAGGATTGATAATTATTGTTATTAATTTATTAAAATAACCAACTTTTCGCCTATCTTTGAGTTTTCCTTTTTAGTTTAGGTTATCTTGAAAAGATCCTTTTTAAGGATAAGTTCGCCTTTGTACTCCTATGGTTTTGTTGTTTTCTTTTTGTATTATTTTGTGTTTTATGTACAATAAAGTATTTACATACATACATACAAAATTAAATAATTTATTGAATCAGGTTCAAGAGTCTAAAATTGATAGCATGGTGAACATTTGTGTTGTTCTCAAGATGAGTTCTAGTTGAGCTTGGGTGTGGAGGTGGTGGAGTTGGAGGAGGTGGAACTGCATGAACACGCATATCTTGCATAAACGTAGCTATCATAAGGTCGCGGGTGAACAATGTAATTATTTCAGTTCATTTATAATGGGTCAAAATATCAAATTTGACTAAGTTCCCAAGACTTTTTTGATGTGTGTATATTACAATTAAGAATCTCTTTGGCTAGTATTATACACTTTGTCCTTTTAGTAATGACTTCACTTGTCGTTTCACAAAACTTGAAGAGGGTTGCTAACTCAATTGCGAGGAGATGTGTTCTAGGAGACGTGAAGGGGTCAACACACCTGGGCAGGGCAATATTTTAAAAGCTTTTGAGCACATATTGTCTCAAGGGTTAAGGACGTTTTGGGAAAGAAACGTGGGTGTTGGGAGTGTTCTTAGAATTTAGTTAAGTAGCTCGGGTTCGCTGTGTTCGAAACTTGGGTTCGAAAGTAGATAAAATTGGATAGCTTTAGGTGTCATTGAGAGACGTTGGTTTTGATTTTGATGACTTTCATCATTGTGGTAAATAAGATAATTCAAAGTTTAAATAGATACCTAAGTAGCATGTGACAATGTTGTTGGATGAACATTATTCACATACAGGGAGAAATTTTGAACTAAGAAATAATAATAAATGGTTGAAGCTCAGTTAATACATGTCTTCATCAGCATAGCAATACGCCACTGGACATGGGGCTCCCCTAATTAGCCTTTGCGCCCTTTGCGCCCTGTCTTCGGCTCGAGGCCGCTATAGCTTCTACCAGCAGATACGGTCTCCACTCAAGAGCTCGTTTACTCCACGCCTCAAGGTCACAAAATATAGCTGTCTCGGCGCCCTATATCATTTCTTTGCTTTCGGCGTCGAGACTCTAGGTCCTTGCGCTGGAGCTACACAGGGAGCTCAGCAATAGGTTAAGGGAGGCAACAGGCAACCCTCGCGCCGGCAGCTTTCTCGCGCAAAGAATCTCAATCGCAGTTCAACGCGGGAATGCTGCCTGCGTGATGGGCACCAAGCCAAGAGGCCCACCTCTCTTTTTTAATTAAAGTTTTAGTTTTAGTTATTTTAATTTAATAGTAGTTTTAGTCCTATAGATATTTTGTATTTTCTTAATATTTTCTTAATAAATAATCGTTTACTCCACCGGTTATCGGTTCTTCGGCAGTTATGGCCAGCCCACTGCCACTTCAACCTGCTAATTCTGTGAACTTTGTCGATGGCTTTAGTTCTGTGCCGGATAGTCTCATTGCAGATTCTATCCTATGGTTTCTTATGTCGTCATCATCTTATCAACATCGTCGTCATCATCTTATCAGCTGTAGGACGTCCACTGTTGGATATAGGCGTCCCTCTATACAGTGCAGTGCAGTTACTTCGGTTGGAAAGCCGGCCTCCAGCAACCATCTGTTATCCGTGCTATTATGACTTGCCCATTGCCACTTAAACAAGCTAGTTCTTGCCTTCTTGGCTCTGTCGGTGACCCTAGTTCTACAACTCTATTTTGTATGGTCTTTTATGTAGTAAAAACGAACCCCAACTGTTTCCTCCAGGGTGATCAAGACTACACTGGCCACTACGCAGAGCTGGCGGCTCCAGTGCCAGCCCACATCAACGTCGACGACCTGGTAGCCAGCCTCCGGTCAGCCAGCCCCATCCACAACGCGAGCCCTCCCAGAGAACCACACAGCGAGTAACCAGCTACAAGTTATCCAGCGTCATGTCCCACTGTAAATTTAAAATTTAATTAATATTCAATATTTATTGGTATGGATCTGGTATTTTGTATTTGTATGTAATAAATGAGCGTGCTTAGTACTAGGAAAATGTTGTTTTTGCTGTGACCCCTCGCTAAAACATCAAATTTCGATTTAAGGCTTGTTTTTGGCGGTTTTTGGTACGGACGTCGCAGAAAACTAAAGTGAAGGCTTGCCAAAGAGCTACGGAGTGCAGTAGACCTATGCTCGGATTTCGGAGCAAAGTTCTGTTACAATTTCCAATGTCATCAAATTCTAGTCCATTAAAAAAAAATGAGACCATGAAGATTTAGGCGGTTGAAATAGTCGAATAATGACCCTGCTGCGTTCTAAAACAGGTATTAAATGTCAGCGCAAAGACTGAAAGGTTGAAGTGGGACTGGGCTGGCCACGTCAGCCGAATGCATCCACTGCGGTGGGCCAAAAATGTCACAGAGTGGGTGCCACAAGACGGATTGCGACGGGCGGGCCCAGACGGAGACGGCAGGACGACCTGTGGCCGTATTGTCTAAAGCTCTGCAGGGCTACCACGAAACTCGAAACTCGAAGTTCGTGTCGTGCGGTCCCTCTGACACTTAGACTATTTAATACGAGAGCGAGAGGGACCGCACGACACGAACTTCGAGTTTCGAGTTTCGTAGTAGCCCTGGTGGCGTGCGATCGAATTCACCGTCTCTTTTTATCCTCATCCCACACCATGTGACAGAAAGAAGTGGTCAAACCGTTCGTGATTCCGAGTACGTCAGACAATAAGGCCTGTGGATATATATTTCTCGATGGCTGGCCTCAGTATTCAGTTATCAATATTTTCTTAACGTGACTCGACATCGACAAGTAAAGTGACAAGATTAAATTACGAGTAGTAGATTTTTAACTGGAGTTTAACTCGTCGCTCAGTAAACGATCGGCAAACTATTTTGCATTAATGCAACTCTTTTATACACGCGTGAAAGTGACAAGTAATAAATACTAATGTCAAATACTAAGCTCATGTAAACCTGGCATTACCAGTTCTCTGTCGCACCAAGTACAGTGCGACAAAGATCTGGGTGACGTTTGCACGAGGGCGCTTTGTTTTATTTATAAATATTTATGAGCTGTATTTGTTTTATTTTGGATTATAAGAATGAAGTAAATACCTCATGCTGTATATTAACCACTCACTTGATTTGTGCACCTCTAAATTGCTTGTGGTAGTTCTGGCTACCTAGAATACGTTGTATAGGTAGAATGTTTTTCGATTTTAATCTGTAAATGCTGGTGTAGTAGGTAGGTACAGATACGCTGTAAAATATTTTCAAAATACAGACTACTTTGCTTTAATCTCAAAACACAAACTAAAAACAACGAACTAATTAAAAGATACACCCCGCGAATTTTACAACGATCTGTAAAATAATTAAATTTTGCTAGATAGCCGGGTTAGTTCCGTTTTTTGACACGTTCATTAAAATCTTTGTCGCACTGTTAATAATATTATTATGTAGACACTGGATTCAGATACATATTAAATGTAGAAACGTCAATAAGCTATAAGGCTTCGTATCGAAAATACAAACTAAGACATGGATGCACAGAAAAACCAGAAAAAGAGACCAATAAATAAAAAATACAAAAAGACTCAAAAAAAAAACAATCATATATCTATAGAACCAAATTAATACAGGAACAATGCATGAATCCCTTTTACCGTTTTAAACTAAATAATGGAAGTTTGCAAGAAAACATCCCGTACTACAACACTCGCGTGTTGACGTACATTCTAAGGCAGCAACCACACCAAAGCAGTCCGGTTAGGGTGACCATTCAGGACTAGAAACACAAATGGTCATATCGACATAGAACATATACACATATTGAGATATAGATAACACGCGCTAGCTATACAGTCTGAAGCCCTTAGTAGTGTCTCGTTCGCCACCGCAAACTAACAATGGTAAGCATTAAATAATAATGTACCACTATCCACTGAAGTTACCCATCTTCTTCTTCTTATAGTATCTACCTCTTCATCATTAAAGGTTGACATTCAGCTCCCTATATCTCGTCCTGTCCATAGCCAAGCGGTATGGTAACCCTACACTCAGTAAATAGCAGACGTGCCTCAGGCAACTTTGTTTGGTGTGGTCGCACCCTAGTGGGGACACAGGCGTTTTAAATGCCTGCGTGTTTTAACGACACGTTGTAATAAAGGCCTATGTTCTTTTTCGGGCGACATCAAGGGGCTGTTTCACCACCCATTGATTAATTTTATTTGACGGATGTGATGCCGTCTCCGTCTATTCGAACAAAACAAGCAGAGACGGCATCACATTTGTCCCTCAAATAAATTTAATCAATGGATAGTGAAACAGGGGGTAAGGATGCGGCTTCACTGAGGCGGAGACAAGCGGAGCGGAGAGATGTGTAGGATCGACCAATCATATTAGTTGAAATCCATATCTCGGAGACGAGTTTGTAATAATGATTGGTCGATCCTTACACGTCTCCTCTCTGCTCCGCTCGTCTCCGCCACAGTGGAGGCGCAGCCTTAGACTTGTATAGCCAATTAATATAAAATAATGAATAGGCCAAAGTTACAAACATATACACACGACTTTATTGACTTAACCCCTCGTATGCGGGAGTTAAAAAAAAGCACTGCATTCTAGTCTCGTCGGTATTAATGAACACAAACTCTGCTGATTTAAATAAAAAGAAAACGAAAAGATAGCCTTAAATTTTACACGAATCCGCATCGCATACCAGCGGCATTAATCTTTTAAGACGTGACATGTGATTGTGCTTGAATTGTATTATGTATTACTAACAAAATGGATGAAAAATCTGAATAATATTATTATTAATTTAGGTCATGTATAATGGCTGTGATAATGGTTGTAGACTGTATAATTGATCTTTAGAGTGTAAATTAGTAAAATAAAACAACTTTTTAATAATAATGCAAAATTAAACACGCAGCGCGGACAAAGGACTATGACAGCGCTCACGATATTCTTTTGTTTTCTTTCCGCGCTGCATGCTTTCCAAATTTTATTAGTGGCACAATTGCTAGACAGCGTTGGTATACAAACTCTTTATTTAAACTTTGTACATGCGTCGTCTACAATCCGCCCCCTAGTGCTAGAAGAGCACTATATCACCCCCCGTGGGGACAGTAAGGCGACGCGTGTGACGAGCTGTCGCAGCAGCCCTGAGCGTGTGCGCACGACTACTATTCGAACGTTATCATCGCGACTTGTATGAGCTGCGCTTTCTGCACCGTAACGCCAAAAACGACGGTCCAAATTGGGTTCGATTAGCAGTTCATATTCACCCTCTCTTAGAGGCCTCGTCTTCTTTTTCCGGTTTCTCCTGCGCAGGAGTGTATGCTTGTTTTTGAAGAGTAAACCTACTTCCCATCCATCACGAGCTGACTCATCTAAAACTTTTAATGCAGGTAAGTGCGCCTTATTATCACGACAAGCAGTAGACACTCCTTTAATATCTACCGAAAAGGAATGCTGTACTAGTTTATCTATTTCGTGAATATCGGACGTAGAGCTGTCGATCCCAGAATCGGCGTGAGTGGTATGAAAAACATTGTGACTTACATGTGGCGCGGTAGAGCGAGCGCGACCACAGTAGCCGTGGATGGACCACCCTAGCATGCAGCGAGTTGCGTACGGCGAATTTCGGTCGCCGTGAATTATTTGGAGCGGCGCTATTAGAAAATAATTATCTTCGCCGATTAGTAGCCGCGGCACTACACGCTCTTTGCACACGATATCTTTGACAGTTGACAACTGAGGATCAGAAATGTTGTTCACAAAAGATAAATTTTGTATAGGCAAACTTAACTTAGACACTTTACGTAAACATAATTTACGATAGTTATTGTCTCGTCCCGCTATATCGGCGCACACCTTGGGCGCATCTGATTGACAGACCTCAAGGCCGAACGCATCAATGAACTTAATATCACTGGCACTTTCACACTTCAAACCTAACTTGTCAGCTAAGTCACTATCAATAATAGAGACAGACGCGGCGTCATCAAGTAGCGCGTACGTTTGCACCACACCTCGGGGTCCGCGGAGGGTCACAGCAACCACTTTTAACATAACGTCGCCTTCCGGTGCCGACTTGACGTCCTCTGGCACTGCGACATGAGCTACGGTAGCGTCAGCTGCGGAGGCGGCACACGGCGGCTCGCACAGCTCGGGCGCGGGCTCCATGGTGGCAGACATCGATTCGTCATACGAGTACACAGGTTCACGTGATTGTCCAGAGGTTGTATTTTTCCAATGTAGAAGGCGATGATGAGGTTGGCGGCAATGTTCGAAGTCACAAACTGGGGCAGAGCATGTGCTGATGTCATGGTGCGTTATTAGACAACGCGAACATAATTTTTGAGCCTTTACGTACCTCCATCTGTCTCTGCGCATGGCGCGTTTAAATGTTCGACAGTCTGGTAAAGCATGTTCGGCCTTTTTACAAAAGTTACATGTCATAACATCTGGTTCAGCGCTTACCGTAACAAGTATGGGTCGAGCAGGGTTTGGATAGCAGTCACTAGCTCGCTTGACAGGATTGTCTACGGGTAGCGGCCTCTTGAATTCACGCGGTTGATAAAGTGTACCCGCGATTGAAACTTTTTCAGCCTCTCTCTTCAAAAATTCAGCCAGTAACACTAACTTTGGCTCCCCGGCGCGCAGCCGATCGTACGCAAAGTCGGTCCACTTTCCTAGTAATGTACTGGGCAGCTTTGATGTTATAGCTGATGCAAGCTCTGGGTTGCGGAGATGATCGTCTTGTTTCAGTGCGCGAATTGTTGCCAAGCAATTATTTACCTTCATGGCGAAGTTAATAAGGTCATATTGATAAAAAGCAGGCAAGGGAGGCAATTTGCGTAGTTTTGCTGTAAGGTTAATAATAATCAATTCTGACTGACCGAATTTTAGCTCTAAAGCTTCCATGACGGCTGCGGGCGATGTATTGCCGATTAGCAAATCGGTGACAGCTTCCCTAGCATCGCCTCGTAGAGCTCGTCGAAGCCGAGACAGGTTTTCATTTTCTGAGAAACTGCAGGTCAACACAGACTCGTCATACGCATTCTTGAAATGGAGCCACTCAACGCAGTCGCCACTGAACAAAGGCAGGTCACGCGGCATGGCTAAGCGACTTAGTAATCGTTCTTCACGTTGAGAAGATGATTGATCCATCATGTCTTTGATTGCATGAGCCAACTGTAGTATGTCTGTGGCTTGTGCAGGCGCTGCACGGTCGGAAGAGTGCGCGACCGGCTCATGCTGCACAGGCAAGGGAGACATATTTACACGTTGATTATCTAACCAATTATAGGGCTCGTGGTTCTCGCTGTGGCTGTGACTGATAAAGTCGTCCTCCCTATCAGACTCAGCGTCGAGGCGAGCTAAGTCGGCCGCGAGTCGTTTGTCGATGAGGTCCTTCTCGATGCGCGCCTTTTCCTCGGCTGCCTTTAACTCTAATTCCTTCCGCCTTGCTACCGACGATGCTGATGACTTTTTCGACTTACTTGAGCGAACATCGGAGGGAGACGGCTGGACAAATGTAGAATCGCAAGGAGGTTGCTGGTGCGTAGATGGAACATCGCCGAGCCGAGCTGATTCTCCTGCAGCTAGCTCGCGGCAACGTTGCCGTGTCATAGGTGGTGGTGGCGTGTTGAACATTATTTCACTATATACACTGAATTTAAACTATGGAAAAAACTATTGCACTGGTTTTAATTAATTTATTCGGTTCGATGTACCAAAATTGTAGACTGTATAATGATCTTTAGTGTGTAAATTAGTAAAATAAAACAACTTTTTAATAATAATGCAAAATTAAACACGCAGCGCGGACAAGGACTATGACAGCGCTCACGATATTCTTTGTTTTCTTTCCGCGCTGCATGCTTTCCAATTTTATTAGTGGCCAATTGCTAGACAGCGTTGGTATACAAACTCTTTATTTAAACTTTGTACATGCGTCGTCTACAATGGTCATGGGTATCGAGCCCGAAGCTTCAAGCTCCATAATCAGAGGCCGTATTGTCTAATGCGCTGTCATTCACAATCGGCTCCCCATCTCTTTCTAAACCCCGTCTTATACCATGTGACAGAAAGAAGTAAAAACGATTGTGTTTCCAAGTGGGTTAGACAAAGCTTCTCTTAACATTTGGTCATCTGGACGTCAAAAAGGTTGTAAAATGTAAACTAAAATAAAATCCAATGTTATGAGTTCATGCGTTTAATCGAGGAACTTGCGCCGCGAAGGGAACAGCTTCTCGTAGTTCAAGACGACGTCAGACGGGTGGTTCGCCGGCTGCGACTTACGCCCGATGGGGATGTAGTCGTAGGGCACCTGATGAAGACATCACGCTTTTAAAGTGTTAAGTCTATTTAACGTTAGGCTGCGACACCAGAGGTGTTCGAGGATGCGTTGCGGAGAATGTTTTTTTTTTATTCGACTGGATGGCAAACGAGCAAGTGGGTCTCCTGATGGTAAGAGATCACCACCACCCATAAACATCTGCAACACCAGGGGTATTGCAGATGCGTTGCCAACCTAGAGTCTTAAGATGGGATACCTCAAGTGCCAGTAATTTCACCGGCTGTCTTACTCTCCACGCCGAAACACAACAGTGCAAGCACTGCTGCTTCACGGCAGGATTAGCAAGCAAGATGGTGGTAGCAATCCGGGCGGACCTTGCACAAGGTCCTACCACCTGCAAAATTTTGTCATGTTTGTCATGAACAAATAGAAACGATTCATTTACCTATTCTTGCTTAGCGAAGCTTTAGTGGAAACAGCTCAGCAGAGCGAGGTTGTCATGAAATGGCGCCATTTCATGATATGCCTAGGAATTTCATGATCTTGCGGATTTTACGATCGGCCGCCGACATATAAAAAACAAGGGAAGGATGTGTTGCGATTGCGAAGTACTCAGTCCGCCTCACCGCTCCCCGCTCCCCGCTCGCTTATTTGAAAAGAGCCAACTACACGTCGCACCGCTCAGCTTCCTCGCACATCTCTGGTGGAAACACTCATAACGTTCCACATCTTTGCTACAATTCTCGAACCGCTCAGCTACCTCGTACATCTCTTGGTGGAACACAGCCTTATGTATGCTAAGTATTATGATAACGCGTGGGAAAAGCGACAGTCGCTTAACTGTCGCAAACGGTATGACGGGCGACGCTTGTCACCTAGCGAACTGAGTTTCGTGGTAGCGGGCAACCCGTTCTTGTCCAATGGCCCGGGCGAGCGAGCGGACAGTAGGTACGGCCATATTGGCTTTTTGTTATGTAATGTTCTTCGAATGTGTAATTTGGATGTTTTCGACTTTGTACAGTTAATCTTATAGGTACCTTTCGGCGAGCAATATATATATTTCAGGAATTTGGTATGTAGGGGTTTTCAGGGATAACAAATCGATCCAGCTTGGTCACTAGGAAAACGCTTATAATCGAGTTTTAGCCCGAGCAAAGCTCGGTCGCCCAGGTACTGATTGTTTGAAAATTGGATTGTATTCGTCATTGGCCATATTTGTTGAAAGTTTAAGAATCCCTCTTCTTCATACCTATAGGTAATTTTAAAAACTATCGACGAATTAACTGTAATGACAAAGTATTTCTATTTTTTTTTT